>NW_007070764.1:41518-176123 GCF_000164805.1 Carlito syrichta | reverse complement strand
ACAGAGCAACCCAACAAATATGATGACTAAATAAATCTGTGTGCTTCGATGCCAACGGCAGCATTTAATCTGGAGAGGCAGAGCTCTGTGCAAGTGTCTCCCGGGGAGAAAGCAGATTCTCATTTCAAGGGAAAGAGCACATTCTTTTTGCTGCCTGGTTCTTGGAGGGGAGGCCCCGAGGTTGGATGCTGTGGCATTTGGGTAGATCTCAGAATCTGGATTATTCAGCCAGAATCAATTGGGAACAATAATAATTACAACAACAGCAATAACATTTGCAGTAACAATAACATCAGAGAATATGTACTCCCTATTTTCATGTGCCAAAAACTGAGATTAAGAATGCTACATGCATTATCTCATGAAAGATTCACTACAGTATATAAGCAATAATATAAGTTATTACTATCATCACTAATTTCCAGAAGAGATGTTGAGGTCAGAGATGTCAAGTGACAACCCAAAGACAATAAGAAACAGGCTGAAACTCACATGAACACAGATCCATCAGGCACCCAACTTATGCCCTGAACTACATAAAGAAAGGGCTTATAGATGGACAGAGGGAATCCCAGAAAATGCCTGGGGTTCTTCCTTCCACAGAACCTTTCCCACCACTGAGAAGCCAGAATGCTGATTTGCCTCACTTGCTGAGAATGTCTATTCTCTTTGCAGGAAGTTCTCTACCCCAAGCCCCCAAAAAAGATGTGCTGCTTGGAGCAGAAGGTGAAGATGCTTGGGCAATCCAGACTGTGGTTCCAGGAAGGAGCTAAGGACCAAACCTGAGCAGGCAAGGACGCGGAGATGGGCCAGAGACACAGAAGTAAAGACCTGGATTGGAGAAGAAACAAGAGCCAGTGGGACAAGGCAAGAGACCCAGGGGCCGCCCCAGCTGCCAGGTGTGTGGGTAAACATGATGACAGGTATGGGAACAAGGCCAAAGTGAGTAAACCAAAGTCTCTTCTTTCTTGGGAGGAGACAAGAATCAGCTCTTTTTAAACCCCACATTTTCACTGGTATGTCCTTACACTTCTAGACTTGAGTGATGCACTCCCAATGAAGCTTTTATGTCAAAACAATCTGAGAAATGCTGTATATTCTTTTTTTCTACTTTTATTTTAGTTGCAGGGGTACACATGCATGTTTGTTACATGGACACATTGGGTCTCATTGGACCATTCTTTAGCTAGTGAACATTGTACCCCATAGGTAAATTCTTAACCCTGATCCTCCTCCCCACCTCCCCCCTTATCGGTGTCCCCAGTGTCTATTATTTTCATTTTTGTGACCAGAGTAATACTGTGTATTTTATTTCCTCCTTGAAGAATACAAATGCAATTATTATGATAAAGATGGACTTCACTTCACATAACTCTTAATTTACCAAATATGTTTGGTCATAGTTTTAAAAATAAATCACAAACAGAATTCCAGGGGTACTATTTGAAAAGTGTCAGTCAGTGGCATTGAAACTTCACACACCTGTGGTCAGGGGCAGGGAGAGGTTCCCGGTGGACTGGGAGGAAAGATTCCAGTGCCTGACCCAGAGGAGGTGTTGAAAGTTAACACTTCACCTGACTCACAATTTTCTGCTTTTTTCATCACATTTTAGACCGATAGAGTCCTCAGATGTTCTGAATTTCCTTATACAGGAAGCAAACAGAATTGCTTTTGTCCTTAGAACACATTCACCTCTGTTGTTTCTCTCTTTAATATGCAAAATGCATATAATGTTGAAACATGTTTTCTTTCTGATGCTGACTACCTGGGGAGGTCACGGGTGCTGTCCTTGGTGCTAAGGGCTTGAGCGCTGTCCTTGGTTCTGAGTCTGGCAAGGCCACTTTTCTGAACAGCTTCTGTGACATTTGAAATAGCTCTGATGATCATGTGAGGATACAGAGGGCCCCATGTGCCAAGAACTCACAGAAAGAATAAAAGATTTCTGCCCCAAAAGGAAAGGATTTCTTTTACTGCCTTGTGAATACTGTCCCTTCTCATACAGAAACAGCACTACTTTTCAGCTCTGGGCTTTCAGATGGGCTTGGCTATCTCCCCAGCTTCCCACCCCTCCCCCCCACCAAAAAAAAGTCTAGAAGTAAGTTTGAGGAAAGAAGCTGAATTATTCTAAATAATAACATTAGTATATTACTGTATCTGGAGTTCCTCTAAATATAGATGAAATTTTACCATATGTACAAAGCTGGGAGGAAGGAGGGGGAAGCTGGTATTGATTTCTGGATTAATTCAGTAGTTTAGGGAGCCTCATGTGGGGGATTGTAAGAGGGTCATGTGTTGAGGTAGAGGCAGTCTCGAGTCAGACAAGACTATGAGAATGGAAGTCCCCAGGCCTTTGCATAAATTCCACCAAAAACTAGAATGTCCGGAGTACAGAGTAAAATCTAAGAGTCCTTGGGTCTAGGTTTCAAGAACAGGCACTGACTGGGCAGGGTGAACACAGAATCAGACCTTGGAATTTTTCATAACCAGCTTCTTCTGCATTCCCTCCTTTGATGCTTGTGGGAGGAAAGATTCCAGGATGACAGGAAGGGACTGTAATTAGGAAGACAGGAAGGGACTGTTAAATGATGGAATGGAAAGGATTTAAAAAATGAGAGTATCTTCTTGTATGTGGGGCTCAAGTGGTTGAACTTTCCAGCCCTAAGAGGTAGCTCATGATGTCTCCTAAGACAGCGGGACCCAGCAGGCATTGCATCATCCTATCACTTTCCCCAAAAGGTGAGTCACTTCCCATGCTGTAAGTGCTGGGAACCCACAGGTTGCCATGCTGTGTTGTTGTAAAGCAGAAGTGAGAACAGTATGGGGAACTCTACTTTAGGGATGTAAATGACCTTGTGTGTTTGAAATCAAAGCTGGCAGAATCCAACCACATGAGAGAGAAACCTCCAATAATGTCATCAAACATAGAAAGCAGGCTAAATTTTAGGCAAATCCTGTATTACAAATCCCACGATTACCCCAAAGCAACGCAATATGTATTTGGATGGACTGGAACTTCACAAGGTAGAAAGTATACTCTAAGCTAGTGTAATTCACCATTTCTGACTACATTCCTTTCTGGAGAACAGTTACACAGAGACCTCGAAGTGAAGTTGCTCACAAAATACTTAATATTTTGAATCCCTACTTTGTTACACACAAAAACTGCACTGTGTAGATAACTTCAGTTGGATTCAAATTCCAATTTGAAAACCCAACATAAAGTGTACTCCCAAGAATACATAATTAGACAATGTTTATTACGGCAGCCTGGGTGCTTAGAGTGTTGAATATGGGTTAATCTTGGATAGATTTAAAACACCACCTGTTCACTTCTGTTAAAAAAATATTATAATTGTAATTCCTGTTTCACTGGAGTACTTAATCCTCACATATTTAGTTTCATCTTCTGAATACGTAGTTGGTTTCAGAATCCCTCGCAACAGTCAGACAGTCAGCAGGTAGCCCCTGTGTTCAAAATGCATGGGTGTCGCTGGGATGTAATTTCCAGAATAGGCCTGAGGTCCACTGAAGCCATCACCTGGGGGAGCCACTAACTCTTACTCAGGAATAGGAGATCTTTGCAGTCTTGCAAGGGAAAAGGCTGCCTCAAGAGGAGTTAGAAGGGAGCTGGCTCAGGCCTTCTGTGGCCTGTATTCTTTTTTTTTTTTTTTTTTGAATTGGAGTCTCACTCTGTTGCCCAGACTGGAGTGCAGTGGCACACTCCTGGCCACTGTAGCCTCAATCTGTTAGGCTCCGGCGATCCTTCTGCCTCAACCTTCCATGTAGCTGGAACTACAGAGGTGCGCACTACCACACCCGGCTAATTTTTTTTTTTGGATTTACTATAGAGATGAGGTCTTACCAAGTTGCCTAGGTGGGTCTTGAACCCGCGGGCTCAGGCAATTCACTCACCTCGGCCTCCCAAGGCATGGGATTACAGGCTGAGCCACTGAGCCCAGCTGTGGCCTGTATTATTAAATGCCAGAGAAAATAGGCCCCTTATAAACACTAGATATTTGTACATGCTTGAAATATCACTCTGCATCCCCTTAAATATGTATGCAGTTGTGTGATAACTAAATTATTGCCTGTTAACTAAAAATGAAAAGTAAAAAAATGGTACTTGTTTCTCCAGGACAGGGAAGTTCTATGGAAGCCGTGCCTTGAACTTTCTCATTTTGGTGTTTCCTGGAGGAAAGAGAATGGGTGAGGAGAGGTATCAAAGCAATTGAGAGATACTCATGGTTATTTTTGTATTCTCTCTGTTTCTTCTACAGGGTTATACATACACTCCTAGAATAAAGGCTGTTAGGGCTACAAGTTGGTTTACAGATATTGAGTTCAACCCCGTCACTAGAGCCAGAATCACAGGATCATCTCCAGGGGCTCTTGGGGTGGCATTATAGCTAAGAGCCCAACTTTGGAGGCACAGTATCAGTGGTTCTCAACGGGGGGCAACTCTTCCCCCTAGATGACCTGTGTCAAGATCTGGAGACTTGGTTGTCACAACTGGGAATACTACTGGCATATCATCTCTAGATTGGAGAGACCAAGGACACTGCCAAACATCACATGATGCATAGGGCAGTCCAACTGCACAGTACGATCTGACCTCAAATGTCAATTGTGCCAGGACTGAGAAACCCTGCATTAGTCATGATTTGCCTTCTTTTGAGCTTTTGATTGTGTGTGTGTAAAAGAGAATAACAATGATAGCATCTCAATAGCTAGAGAGCTGCTGGAATTGAGATGACAAATGGGAAATGCTCATGAATTGCCAGCTAGCCTCTCTCCCCGTCTGCCTTTTCCCATTTCAACAGCCACCTTTGCAAACCTTTCCCGGTTGCTCTTGTTGACTTTAAGCCCCCCTAGTTAGACCCATATTAGGCCACATTTGGTCGGGGGCACTTGTTCAGAAAAGAAGTGTCAAGGTCTTTCTCCTCTGCATTTCCAGAGTGATCCCTAAGAGGTGCAGATGTGGTTATGCATGCCCCTGATCCCCTCCAGAATCAGGAGGGACTGTGGCTGGCAGGAAAACAATAGACATCTGTTGTGGCTTCAAACTCTGGCTCTGTGGCCAGCTGAGGGATGCTGGCCAAATCGCTAACCCTGTCTGTGCCTCCATCCACTTCTTTGTATGATGAGTGTCCTCATAGCGCCAATCTCATAGAGTTGTTTAATGAGGTCTCCAGTAGGGTCATCTTTGCAAAGTGCTTAGAGCCACGCCTGACACAAAATTAGTACCGTTTACTTGTTTAATAATGCCTACTGATGTGTGAGAGGTAACGAGAGAGAAAAAACTGTCAAATCAACAAGATCAGAGGCCTCTCTCAGGCAACCACAAAGAGGGACGGTGAAGGCACATCCACCATGGATGGAGTGCAGGTCGCCCCAAGACCAGACACAAGGATCCACCAGCCCAGGTCCTCAGTGACCTGTGCAGTGGCACCAAGAAAGGGGGCTGGGTAGGGAGGCACAGACGGGTCACCTTCAGCTGCCTCAGCATTTTAAAACCTGATGGACTTTTATTTTCCCCTAGAGACTGCAAATGCTGGATTGCAGAAAAAGGAATCAGAATTAAACAGAATTGGAAGTTTAAGGTAGATTTAGGATACTATCTTTGTGGGTCAGCCAGGTAGCAACAGGATTAAAGAGAGTTTTATGGGAAAGCAAAATCATAATTTTATGTTCTTCAAATGGACCCATTTATCTATAAATTGAAAAATCCCTTAAAGTGGAATACTCTATAATAACATATTTAAAGTAATTCTAAAGGTAGTCATTTTATATGGAGTTTATCTTAACTTTATGTTAAGCATATATCCCAAGGTTAATTCTAAGGTACATTTTAAGAGTTTGGACCATGGATCAAAATGTGGAAAGAGGAAAGGAATTGAGAGGCAATGTTTTCCACTGGACACATACAATGGAAGCTGCTGTGGGAAGGAGAACTGTATTTTCATTGCCATGAGAACAATTTGAAAATAATTAGTTCTAGCTCCAGATTTGCCTACAATAACAAGAAAGAAAAAAAAGTTCCCTTTTGCAAAATGTTCGAGTGTAGTGCCAAAATTACATTTGATAACCTAAAATATAAAAATTGATTTGTTTCACGTCGCACATTTTAGCGTAACTAAACAGCTTTCAGTGTTGGGTAGGAATGTATTTACCAAAAGGTTAGTAGCAACATGTTTGAGACAGTTGTATACTCTCTGAGCTGTAGCGAATGCAGAAGTGGATTACTCCTCACAGAATGCTAAAGTTCTAAATTTTTGTTCTCAATCCAAAAATATTTGTAAGACATCCATGCAGTCCAATGAAAGAAACATCAATCAAATTGAATATTCTGGAAAATTTGGATTAATGTAAAAGCCACCCTGGGTTGGCTAATATGAGCCAAATGCATACTTGGTGAAAATCTCCAGCCTAGGGATTTTGGGCACAAAGATGGACAAAAGGCATATTCTCATAGAACTCAGCTGCCTATAGGAGAAGAAGATTCAGAAACAATAATATGCTCAAAAGAAACACACTATACCATATGTTGGAAAGTGATAAGGCTCATGGGAACAAAGTATATAGCAGGGTAAAAATGTCAGGAGATCTGGGGATGGGTTAGCAAGGGAAGTTGGTCACCATTTTAAATAGCATGGGCTCCATAAAGCACATATTTGTGAAAATATTTGGAGAAGAGTTATAAGTGAGTTATGTGGTTATATGGCGGGAAGCTTGTCCCCAGCAGCAGGCACTGTCTGGTGACACTGGAGATGGAGGGAGAGAGAAAAGGAGAAAGGCAGCTTCTCAAACCCTTTTACTATCCAGATTGAGAGGAAAGTTCTCAATAATTAATTTTTTCAGATCCTTTTGGGAAAACCAAGTTGAGCCACTCTTAAGAAGCAAAGTGGCTAAGTTTCCCCCGCGGAGATGGATTTGCATACAATGCTTAATTTTGTAAAATTAAAATTTAATGACTCACAAAAATAAAAATTTAATACTCAGAACTTTAAGTATACTGTTCTTCAATTATTTGGGTTGTTAATTTTTCTAATCAGTGTTTTAAATGTGAAGCTCTCAAAATTTGTGAAATATTTATGAGAGAGTGAAGAAATGCCACACAAAGATAGTGCTGAATAATAAATCTTTTAAATAAGAAAATGGAAATGTCATTTAGCATTTTTGTTATTTGCTTTCAGTTGAGCATGTCAAATACTGAGGCCGGCAAGATGGCAGACTTAATTAAGTGCATGTAAAGAGATAGCACTGGTTTGTACAAACATGGAAATAGGCATAAATAATCCTGTGAGCTCCTACATACTGTTTCACATCTGGTTTCTACATAGTTTTAAGGTAGAATAAGTGTGTGAATTATATTTAAGATAAAGTCTTTGCTGTGACGTTCAGATGCTTCTTCCCCCGTTAGTCAAACAGATGCTGAAATGTGGTTGACGAAAGTCATGGTTACCTAGTATCTCTCAGTAGAAACTGTGGTAAGCAGTCATCAGTCACCTTTGGAGGCTGTATGATGACTAATATTTTTCACCAAAACCTGATGATTCATACCTACTTCATAGCAGAGAGACTATTTATATGCTAAAAGCAATCACAGATTTGGGATATTTAAACTAAATTTTGTATTTTACTGAGGTAACTAAATTTAATGGAACTATAATTGTTTATAACTGGTTGCATATTGCAGCAAATATTAGAATTGAATAAGTTTGAGAGAAATTGTCAATTGTCTAGAAAAATTTCTGCAGTATGTGTTTTTAGAAGCAACCAAGTTCACTGTGCTTATAAAATGGAGTAATTTTATGAACATTTATGGATGGTTATGAAGCATTTTAAGAAACCATGTGGGCTTATTTTCTAATAGATGATCCAACTGCCTCCAGCAAGCCCTGAGCAAAGCTTAGTTACAATCATGTACCGAACTGTCACTGAGTCATGAATGCCTACGCTCTTCCTTCATAATCCACATGGAAGGATCGCATCATGTCTTCTCTATGGAATGATTTTTACCATAGTCATTCTCTGAACCAAGTATCAGTATATTGCTCAAAGTTTCTAAACCTCACAGAGAGATTAATATAAGCTCCAATAGCCTGGAATGCTTTATAGAGATTCACAAGCAGGCACAGAGACTCACTCCTGCAACCCCAGCACTTTCAGAAACTGAGTCACAAGGATTCCTTAAACCAGGAGTTTGAGATCAGTCTGGGCAACATAGCAAGATCCCATCTTTACAAAACATTTTTAAAAGGTAGCTGGGCATGTTGGTGCATACTTGTAAACCCAGCTACATGGAAGGTGGAGGAGGGGAGGATGTTTTGAGTCCAAGAGTTGGAGGTGCAGTGATATGACTGCACCCACTGCACTCCAGCCTGGGTGATGGACTGAGACCCACTATCTTTCTAAATAAACGGAGGAGAGAGAGGGAGGGAAAAAGTGGGAGAGAGAGAGAGAGAGAGAGAGAGAGAGAGAGAGAGAGAGAGAGAGAGAGATTGATTCACATGTCCATGGCCATGTAAATACATAAAAAGGGGGACACCCCCAAAAACAAAATTATTTTTTTGAGTATGGACCCCCTGTAGTACAGGTAATTAAGTGTTCTAGGAACCCATCACCATCAGTGTACCAGCCAGTATTGTAGTGAGAGGCTTCATTCGGCTTCAGTGGAATTTTTATGGTGATTCTTTCAATGTGTTTGCCCATTTCCTGATGGGTGATTTCCAAGCTCATCTGCCCACACAGCACTGAGTGTTCAGCAGCTTTTGACCAAAAATGGCATGACTCCCATGCTTCACCCAATCTCACCCTATGTGATTTTTTTTTTTTTTTTGGTTTCTTCAGATAAAAAAAATTATCAAAGAGAAACATTTTGCCGATGTGGAAGAGGTGAAACAATAAATGGCAGAAGCACGAACAGGCATCAAAATTGATGAGTTCAAACACTGTTTTGAGCAGTAGAAAAGCCTCTGGGTGGGTGTATTGCGTCAAATGGAGAGTGTTTTGAAGGTGACTGAAGTTTAAACATATAAGAATAAGCACACAATGTTTTATAAAAAAATTCCATTTCTGGAGGGGTCTCCGATCATATATTACAGCATACACGAGGCCTGCAGGCATACACAGTGACTCCCAGTCCTTAGTTCTCAGATAGAATAGAAGCACTCACCACAGAGTGTTTCAAGAGAAAACCTCACAATCATAGATATACTGATTTGCTTGTTGAGTCTGCAAGGTTACACACAGCTAGTGTCTACTAGGCTCATAATTTACACTGAAAACTCCCATCTGCTAGTAAAATCCCATCCGTTTGTGTATCCCAAGTATATGTATTTCCAATGCATTGACACTTACTTTCATATTGAAATTTTCTCTTTCAACTGAGTATTTTGGCTTCATACAGGTTCCATCAGAAGGTTAGAAAAATGATCTGTACGTCCATCTGCCCACAGATGTGCAGCTAAGCCTGTGTATAGAATGTGCCGTGTCCATGACCTTCTTCCCACGACGACTTGATTTCCTGATTGAAGTGTTCTGGCCTTGGTGTCCAGGCCTGGCCAGCAGCACATTTCTCTTTTTTTTCACAGTTGAAGAGGCATCTTGTGTCTGTCCTCAATGCATTTCTCTGCAAACTCTTTTATACACAGCTTTGTTTCATGGCACTCACAGTCCTGTCTACAGAGCTGGCTACTTCACGCCATGCCTCATGCAGCATAGAAGCTCCCACATCAAACACAAGCACACTAATCACTGATAACTATTTTCAACTATAGGAAGTGATGATTTTCCTGCTGTGCTGCTGAAAATTCAATTTCTCATCTAAAATTCATCTAAATTGCTCGCCCATGAATTAACAATTCTGAATGCTAGCAGAGATGCTGAATCTTATTATCTTTTAGCTCCAAGTTCTGGGCAATGTCATTGGAGTTGACAAAGTCTGCATAGACTTCTCCTTATTCCTCATTTTGTCATCTGTAATAAAGAAATGTTTGAATACACACACACACACACACACACACGTGTACATATATGTGTGTATTTGTGGGAACTAAAAAATCCAAAACAGAACACTTGGAACAAAACCACCTTCATAGCACTTATAATCTAGCAAGGTTGATGGAGAATATACAAGCAAACAGACAAATGATTACATAATTGCAAAGTGTGTTACGTTCTATCAAGGAGAATTTGCATAACACATAATGCAACAGATTATCAGTTCCTTTTGAATAGGTTGGTCTGGGAAGGGGACTCTGAGGAGGTAGCCTTTAAACCATGACTGTAGTATGAGAAAGAGTCTGCCCCATGAAGAGAGGGGACAGTATTCTAAACACAGGTAACTGCAAAGAAGAATGCTGTGATGACAGAAAGAGACCTAAAACCAAAGAAGAGGTAGATATTTAGAGAGAACCCTTAAAGAGACAGTTAGGGAGTGTGAAGACAGTAGACCTGAACTGGTTCAAGGTCATAGACTATAGAAATAGGTTTCTACTGCCAAATGATCATCTGGTTCTGCCAATTGCATGACTCCGTACATACATTTTGTCCCTTAATGTTTTCAGCTATTTTGCAATGAGTGCTTTGGGTCATTGGATAGATGGAGGGAGTCCAGGGGCTTTTGTCTTTGCAGATCTCCAGGTATGTGTCCTTTTTGTGGTGGCCACTGGCAATCATGTGTCTGGACAGTGCTCCCTGCCTGAAGCTGCAACCAAAGCATCCAAGAGAAACAGATCTGCAAACCACAAAGTCTTTTTGGTGCAGAGGAAGTTGCTGAGGTTTAGAGGAATAGGGGATGGAAGTAGAGGTTTTAAAACATCTGCAAATTAATCCACATTCTCTCTTCAAGGTGTGGAGCCTAACTCTCCTCCCCTTCAGTGTGAGCTGAACTTATGGACCCACTTATTATGAACAGAGCAAGCCAGATGTAATGGCATGACTTTAGGGATTAGGTCACAAACCCCTGTTGCTTTTGGGTTCTGTACCTCTCAGATCACTGTCCAGCACTATCATTCCATGAGGGCAATCAGGCAGCCTGTGAAAATGCCCATGTGGAGAGAAACAGAGGCCACCAGCACACATTCAAGTGAATGAGAATCTTGCAAGTTGAGTCTCTAGCCCCGGTCAACCCTTCAGATGACAGCAGCCCTAGCTGGCAGTTGGAAAGAAGCTTCTAAAGATCCTTAGCCAGAATAAACTCACTAAATTGCTCCTAGCTTCCTGTGCCCTTCAGAAACCATGTGAAATAAAAAATGTTAGTTGTTCTAAACTTCCAAGTTTGGAGGTCACATTTATTACATAGCAAGAGATAAATAATGCAGATGCAAATATGGTCTTTTAAAAACGGCAGGTTGATTTTATTACTTTTTGGAAATATATTTATTTTAAAAATGTCCATCTATATTCTACACATCAATAGAATCAATGCAGAATGCCAATTTGAATACATATGTATATATATGAAAAATTATGTGTGTACATTTAGTAAATGAATACATATATGCAATGAGTTAGTTACAACTCATTTGAAGATAATAAACCTACTACAAATTAAAATTAAGATGGATAAGTCTACCGAGGGTAGGTAACACAATTTCACTGATCTATTTTTCCTCAACTTTAAAAGTGGTCTAAGCTGGGCTCGGTGGCTCAGCCTGTAATCCCACGATTTGGGAGGCCGAGGTGAGTGAATAGCCTGAGCCCGCAGGTTCAAGACCCACCTGGGCAACTTGGCGAGACCTCATCTCTACATAAATAAAAAAATTAGCCGGGCGTGGTAGCGTGTGCCTGTAGTTCCGGCTACTTGGAAGGCTGAGGTGGAAGGATCGCCAGAGCCCAGCAGGTTGAGGCTGTGGTGGCCAGGAGTGGCCACTGCACTCCAGTCTGGACGACAGAGTGAGACTCCAACTCAAAAAAAAGGTGGTCTAAATTGGATCAATTTTTTAGGCATTATAATTTGCTTATCACTATACCTGACTTCTAGTAAATAGACATGAGTTAGCTAGTAGTAGTGGTACATTTTTGAACCATCAACAACAAAGCAGTCACTGTCTCTCTGTACCTCTTCTACCACCATAAACTTGAAGTTATATTAGTAGCAATGGCCAATCACTTTTGAGGCTTAACATGGTATTCACTGTTCTAAGTGCTACAAGAGTATTAAGACAAGAAGTCACTATTTTCATCATTCTCAATTTGCAAGTGAGGAAATGGAGACATTTAGAAATTTATGCAATTGGGTAAGGTTCTCAGATGATAAGAGGCCCAGATTCCAATATAGGCACTTAGAAATCTGAATTCATGATCCATACCACCAACCCAGGGGGTCAGTGTGCAGGGAAAGTAATTCCCACTTGGCATTCTGCAAGAACAGCACTTTGTAGGTTTCTCTGCTCCAGTGGAAGGGACCATGTCCATATGAAGCCCTCAGAGCAGTGAGAGATGCAGATGAAGGGTCAAGGCTCATTATGGGTGTCCATAGATCCCTTGAGGGGTAGTAGCTGTCTGGAAGTGACCCTGTGACAAGCTGTGAACCAAAAGAGCCCTGAGAACTGAAGCAGATTGAGGGAAGGATGCTGGAGACCTCAGCCATGAGTTCTTTGGCTGTGCCTTCAGCAGCCACAGAGGTCAGTAGGGACTGGCCAGTAGCCTGGCTGTGCACAAAAGACAGTGATTCCACACTCAGCCAAGACCCAGTGGTGATCCGGTGTCCACATGACACTCTGAACCATCTTCCCCCCCACTGCCATGAGCTCCCCCCAACCATCCTATACCAGAAACCACCTTGAGGAGAGGAAGAAGGAAGAAATTTAACTCTGAAAACCAAGTGTTCACATGAAAGGGACTGAAAGGCAACTCATTAAACTGGGAAGTGTTAAGTGAGTGCTAATTGGAAAGTCCATTTCCTTCTAAGCAGGGGGTGATCTGGGTTAAATGACTGGGATACAAAAGTAGAAAGCAGTACTGCTTCCCACATCTTGGTGTGGTTTGTTTGGCCATGTAGGTGGGTTCTGTCTTGGTGTTCATGACAGCTGTTTCTGAAGTGTGAGAAGAAAAGTGCTAAATGGACAGAATTATTATCCAACTGGGTGCTGAATAATCCACGTTTCCTCACTCAGTGCATTCAGTCACAAGGATGATGTTTATGCGATTCTTCTCAGGGACAGCAAAGTGAGGATTCTTCTGATGCCACTTTCAGACCCCAGGAACCTCACCCACCCCCTTCTCCTCCTCCAATGCACTGTCTCTTCATATCTGGGTTAAAGTTCTTCTCTTCATCCCAGCCACTAAGACACCACTTATACAAGTTTAGTTTTTTTTGTTTGTTTATTTATGGCTTTTTCCTTATTTTCACATTCCTCTGCGGTACCATGGAAATTCACTAAGGCAATGGTTAAACTTCAATTTCTCATGAGATTTTTTTCATTCCCAGAATTGTTTCTTCTACAGGAAAAGTTCTTAGTTAAAAGGAAGATTTGTTGTCTTATCTAAAAATCGTTTGCTCTCAGCAGATTCAGGAAATTGGAAAAATTGGTTGAAATGTGTTTTTTTGGTTTTGTTTTAAAAAGTGACGGCAAATGCTCCTTGTGCAACCCAACTCCGTTTATTCTTCATTTATAATTTGAAGTATTTTATGCTGATTAAAAAAAGTTTTCAAAGAATCATAAGCACATGATATTACTTATGCATCGTTTGAATTTAGACAGCAGGTTTTAGGTAAGTTTATTGAATATGGACCAAGGGAAGGAGTACCTGTTTTGGTTCCTGAAATGAATTTGGTAGTAAAAGTGGAGGGATTGTATGAAGCATTTACGCAAGACTTACCAGAGCTGGGATCTTATTAGGGCAGCTCCATCTGATGAGCAGAAGGCTCTTTCTGTACATGGCGAGATTTGAGACATAATGAAAAAGAACTCTCAGGTGCCAGTCTCAGGGAACATGTCTTACCAAGTGGAAATTAAAATGAGGTTGTGCCAGGTATAGCGTCACATCACATTATTTGAATTTGGAGATTAATATATGCCTGACTTTATCTTTTTTCTCTAGTTAATCTCTAGAAAAAAATAATACTTTTGGCAAAGTGCAATGTACACTCTTGGTTTATAGTGGATAGTCACTGTCTGATCTCTAGTGATGAGGCCTTAAGAGTTTCTATTCGAATGTTCCACGATTCATAGGAGCCAGTACTACCAGTATTAACCTTTGTCTTTTGTTAAGAGGGGTGACCTTTTCCTGAAAAAATGCAGGTCCTCCTTGTGAATAAAGCTTAGATTAATCTGCCTTCTTTATGCAATGGATAATAAGCAGAGTTAGCTTTTTCTTTGCTGCTTAATTTGGTATTTCTGTAAGTACTAAGGAGATATTCTGGTAGACATTGTTGATATTCTCTTTTAACATATCATTTGGGGTATGAAAAGTAATGCACTTCTTTGATTGCATTTGATCTATTTCCATATATCCTATATGGTTATAAACACCTGAATTCTATATTGGATACATAACTTCTGGTACCACTGGAAGGATTTCAGTGCATTTTTATTGTTTAAGTGGAAAGCTGTTTGCAAGCCTGGCTTTCAAGTCAATGTTTTCATTTGGGAACAGAAGGTGTAAAAATGAAAATATGTCTCACTCTTTCCTTTAACTGGGACCTAAAAATGTTTTCTAAGAATGCACCATGCAGATTTGCATGTGATTTCCCTTGGATTATCTAAGGAAGCGAACAGCATAAAAGCAAAATAATATATTAGAAAACACCAGAGAGCCTGGTCACAGTGGGTCTGTATTGATAAACTCTCACTGGTCATAGAAAAGAAAAGGTTATGTTTTCAAAGCTTCTTTATTTGTGTCCTTTTCCCCCAGAGAAATAAATATGAATCTCTACTGCTAAATCAGAAGCTGTAAAAAAGAAGCAATCAATTTAGGAAGTGTAGGTTCAGTACAAGTGAAAATAACTCAGCATTGAGTCTCAAGAATTCTAAATACTGTTTGCTTTTTTATATTTGTTTGAGTGCTATGCACCCTAGTTCAACATCTAAAGATTCAATAAAACCTGTTTCTGTGCAAATTGTTTCCTGTTCCGCCTCAGTCTTTCATTTGACATGGAAATTTCCTAGGGATTCCCTGGAATTGGATCCACCATTGCCTTTCCACAAAAGGAGGACATCAACGCAACATCTGGAGCATGAGACTTTATGAGAAGGTAACAGCTGCCTCTCAGGTCCTGGGAGGCCAACACCTTTGTGCATAAATCTGTGCATTTTTAGAATTCTCCCATGCAAAATTTCATAATTTCCAGAAGATTTCATTGGATTTTGAATCTGATGTTTTGGGAAGTTTGACATTTTAGGAGATTTGGTCCATGGTCTATGGTGATAGATTAAAATATGACCATATAGCTGTTTAAGTTATCCAGGCGAGGATGAGCACATTCTCTTACTAAGAAGATCATGATATCCCAGATATGTGGAGTCTGTTTCTTCCATTCTCTCTGCACATGGTTGCCCAAGGAACCAAATCTCCAGAGACTCTAGAAAATGGCACTTATCTATGGACAGTTTCTACCATGCCACTGCAGTTGAATCCATTTCTCTTCCATCTTGGAATTTAGGATGATGGTTCAGTGGAATTAGCTTGACTTTTATCACAGCTACTCATAAAGTAAAACAAAGTATTAGTCTATTCGGGCTGCCATAACAAAACAATATAGACTGGGCTGCTTAAACCATAGAAATTTTTTTTTTCTCACAGTTGTGAAGCCTGGAAATCCAAGATGAAGGCACTGACAGGTTCAGTGTCTTCTGAGGCCTTTCTCCTTGGCTTGCAGATGGCCATCACTCCCTGTGTTTTCATATGGTCTTCTCTGTGTGTGAGCTTCTGCCCAAATCAACTATTCTTAAATGGATACCAGTTGGCAGGGCACTGTGGCTTATGGCTGTATTCCCAGCACTTTGGGAGACCAAGGCGGGAGGATCACTTGAGCCCAGGAGTTGGAAACCAGCTTGGGCAACATAGGGAGACCTCATCTTTATGAAGAAAAAAAAAAAGCCAGGAGTGATGTCATGTGCTTGTACACCAGCTACCCGGGAGGCTGAGGTGGATGAATTCCTTAAACTCAGGAAGACAAATTTGCAGTAAATTGAGATTGTACCACTGCACTCCAGCCTGGGCTACAAAGTGAGACCCTGTATCAAAAAAAGGATACCAGTCATTGGATCAGGGTCCATCTTAATGGGCTCATTTAATTTTTATTAGCTCCTAGAAGGAGAAACTTGGAGTTAGGACTTCAGCATAGGGATTTGAGGATAGGAGGCACACTTTAGTCCATGACAGTCTCTACACTCTCATTCAATTATAAGGTGAAAAGAGAACATAGCAATTCAACCTATTGATGAATACTTTTGAAGCATCTTCAGAGCCCTAGGTGCTGGGGAGATGTGGAGGTTGGGTCTAGCCCTGGGAGATTACTGGTCAGCAGGTGGCAGATGTATCAGAAAAGGAAATAAAAAGTTGAAATTGGAATCAACACCATCTTTAAAAGGGTTTTCATTTTCATGAAGCTTATTATCTTCGACATTTTTCTTCTATTAAAAAAAAGCATTCTTTTTTCTCTTTTCAGGGACAATATCCAAGAGAAAACAAGAACAGAACTGAACCCTGACTTGGGCTAACTTGCCTTTGTGTGCCTGAGTTTGAATTGCTTGCTCTGGTTGAAATATTCAACATGGTTGAAATTGCCTGGCACAGGTTGTGAATAACACGATCAAGATGGACACAACAGTTCCTTTGGTGGGAATGTGATCAGGGTCTCCAATTTTAAGAGAAGTGATTTTCTATTAAAGCCCAGTTTTTGTTACTTTATCTTTCCCAGTGTTTGGCTTTCTACCATATAATGGGAAATTAGCAGCAACACATTGAAAACATCATTGTGAACAGGTGCATGATTCAAGCAGCCGATGTCTAAATGACAGCTGAAGCATGAAAGCAAATACTAGCAGATAAATGTGTGTGTAATTTTAGAGTTAATAATTATGTTGCATAATTTTCTTTGGAAGAGGAGTTTATAATAACATTTTTTTAAAGTGCCAAGCAAAGTAATTACACACTTGGCAAGCCATAAAAACTAAACAATTTGGCAAATGCCTCATTAACCAAGTTCTCAGGTCAATGCAAGGTTTTATTTTATTCAAAGCAGTAGATTAATTTTTAAAAATAGGGCTTACTTTTTATCTTATGATTTCATCATTTTTCTTATAATTATAATTTTACTTACTAATATGATGTTTTAAAAATGTGATTTCTAAAAGTCAACATAGTAAAAGTGAGATGGACATCTCATTCACAGACATTAAATGAAATTTATTCTAACAAGTAAAACAAACCATCACTTCCATTCCCATTTCTAAGGAGCTAGAGTCATTATTTTCACCTCCATGGGTGCAGGCCTTCAACATTTTAGGCTTATTTTTGGGGGGGGAGTCATTTAGCTAACAGTTATAGAAATCATTTTGAGAACAAGGGCATAATTGATTTTCTGTTCGTCCATGTTTGGGAAAAGTCAGTAGGTCCTGCTTATGAGAGTTTTAAGTTATACTACTAGAAGATTCTCAGAACGTTGAAGTTTCAGGAAACGAAACTTCATATAAATGTTATAGATCTAGAAGACTCCTTTCCTGGGCTTTGGTTTGTACCAGTACATGTGCTAATCAATTCCAGCCAGTAGCCATTTAATTAGCTGGGCTGGGAATACAGCCCAAATGAACAAGGGGGTTGAGTCGGATGGATTTGGCTGTCCTTCATTGATTGATTTGATTAGTTGCTTACCAGGAGGGTTCTTACACATTTAAAACTATTTTTAAATAAAGTTGATGCATTTATTTTAAGTTCATTACAAGCAAAAAATAAATTAAAATCATTTATATACCAGCACTTAAATATGTTAAATAAGAAATAAGTAACAACCATATCCCTTCAATCCCATCCTCAAGAGGTATCAATTATGTTTTTTCACAACTTAATTTATATTTGATCCATAACTTACTTGTCAGATTTCTTCTTAGGTTTATGCAATCTAGTCTATAATTAAAAAAAAAATTCTATAGAAACATATACATATTATGTATGTTGGATTGGAAGTTACAGACATCATTTGAGGCTATATCTTTAAAAATTTCATGTCAATCCATAAAAATTCTTAATGGCTACATAGCATTTTGTTTTATAGAAGGATCATATCTTATCTGGCTCTATCCTTTTGGTAAACATTTATGGTGTTTTCATCTCATTCACTTAAACAATACCGAAAAAAATAATTTGTGTATATATTTTTGTCAGCTTGTATGTTGTTTCTATTAATGTAGGCAGCAAAAATGATACATTTGGCCAAATCACTCTTTAGGAAGATAGAGGCAATTTACACACCTTCCAGTAGTATGCAAAAAGGGCCTCGTCTTGTCATTTTGCTATCTCAGAAAGTTACTCAGAAAGTTACAAAATCAAAATCAAATGACCAGTGATTATTTATTTTTTGATTTTGTTTTGTTTTGTTTTGCTACTCTATATGTAATAAAGATGTTCATTCAATGTTTAATTTTGCATGTATTTAATTATTAGCGATGAGTAGAATCCTTCCATGGGCTTATTGAGTTTGCTCTATTTCCTGGTCAAAATAAAGGGAATCAATAGATTTTTCTAAGGGTTTAGTGAGCTTTATTAATACTAGATAGAGTAAGATGATTAGCAGTAGCAACACTTGCTAACAGTTAATGAGAACTTCTACATTTTATCATTAAATTTTATGATAACTCTTATTTATTTACTAATTCAATAAATATTTATTAAGCATCTACCCTACCCTGGGCTCTGAAGGAAAAATGAAATAACCAGTGATGAAAATGAACCCATGGCCTCTTATGCATCTCTCACATGCTAAACATGAATGGACCACAGCTTGAAGGTGTGGAGTAATTTGCTCAATGGTGCATAGCTAGCTAATCGCAAAGTTAGATATGAAAACCCAAGTTTTTAGCATCTACACTCTAAAGTAGACATGAACTCCCTCCTTTACTCTTCCATCATGCAAATGTCTTTTAGTAACTGTGTATAGTACTCCAGTCAGAATAGAGTTGATTAAGCCCAAAATCATATGGAAGATGGAGTAGTCTCTTGCAAAAACAGTGCTTGCTATTATATTTTAATTTATCTCATTACTGCCTTCCCCATCTTTTAGTCACTACATGTCTGAAAAGAATGACGGAATCTTCCTACTATAATCTCCAAAAAAAGAACGCCAACAGGTGACCTCTGAAAATCATGTTTGAAAACAGATAAGTGCATATAAGTATAATTGATTGCACAAGTAATAACACCCAAAGTGATTACACAGTCTAGTACTTACAGAAGTAATTACACTTCAGAAAATCAAAATTAATTTGTACACTTCTGATGCACTTTT
Organism: Carlito syrichta; assembly: GCF_000164805.1. Classification (NCBI taxonomy): domain Eukaryota; kingdom Metazoa; phylum Chordata; class Mammalia; order Primates; family Tarsiidae; genus Carlito; species Carlito syrichta. The sequence continues at coordinate 156,670 of NW_007070764.1, read as the reverse complement.
AAGGCTGTTGACATTTTATTGTAGTGCTTCTAATGAAATGAAAATTATTAATAATTGCTCCTACTTGAGTGTGACAAATGTCATTTGGCTGAAAAGGCAGAAGCACTACATAACACTACCAAATTATAATGCTGTTGAAAGTTGGGGGCAGATATTATTATTCAAAATGGTATTAGGCATCTGTATTATTTTAACCACCAGCATCTGATAGGTCATATATCCTGAAATGGATATGTCTGAATGTCTACAAAATTTTCTCATCCTTTTTAATGACCAGGCAATTAGATGGGTAAAGGACTCCATGAAGTATGAGTGTAAATCACACTGACACACCAGTAGCACAACAGACATCACTCAGTCAAATGGATGTGGTGCATGGAAGAGACTACTTTGTGTGTGACTGTTGCTAGTGATCCCATTGACTTTTTTTGCAAGGTATATTAGGTGCCCGGTGACAAATGAAGATTCATCAGTTCTCATTGTGTATGTACAAAATATGACATTAGTCACTTTAAAAGGAAAATAAACCTGAGGTTCACAGATGGGGTTTTAATGTATAAAATAAAAAAATAATTAAGCAATCAACCCAGTTTACACAGGCATAACAAATGGCCTTAGATAGTAAGAGTTTCCCTGGACCCTGGACCAATAGTCTTTTTCACTGTGGTAAAATACACATACTATAAAGTATCCATTAGAAACATTTAATGCATTCCCACTGCTGTGCAACTGTCACCTCTCTCCAGTTCCAGAATACTTTTGTCATCCTTAAAGGAAACCCTTTACCCATTAAGCAGTCACTCCCCAACCCTCCCTCCAACTTGGCCATAGAGAAACACTTATCTAGACTCTACCTCTATAGACACACCTATCCTGGACACTTTCTATACATGGAATCATGCAATAAGGGGCTTAGTTTATTGTACTCAGCATAATATTCTCAAGGTTTATCCATGTTGTGGCACGTGTCAGTACATCATTCCTTTTCATGGCTGAATACTATCTGGTTATACGGGCATACCACACTGTATTCCCTGCTTCAGCTGGTGCACATTTGAATTGTTTCTACTTCAACCTGTTTGGCTATTGTGAATATGCTGCTGTAAACATCCATGCTCAAGCTTCTGTTTGAACATCTCCATTTGATTCCAACATTCTTTTAAAGAAAAGCCCTCGTGAAAGTTTATAGAGGCAAAAGGGGGATGCAGAGGACACATGGGCTCTTGGCCTTTCAATCTTAGCCCTTGAGACAAGAAGGGAGGTGCCCGTGCCATACCCTTGATCAGCAGGTTGCTTGAGAACCCTTCCAGCCCCAGCACAGCATGGATGAGTCACTGCCAGATAGCCCTACTGTTTGCTAAATACACAACCAAGCATATTGTAGCTGAAAGGTGACAATCATACTCTGTGTTGGTGAGATGATGCAAAATTTTTCCACTTATTCTATCAGGAGAAGTGGTTAGTCCATTGAAAACTGCTCAGGCTTGACATTAGAGTCCAACTGAGAGCTCCCAACCTGCTATCTCTGAGACCCGGGCAGATATGCAGTCAGTAAGTACCTCAGTTTTCACTTCTGCAAAATGAGGGAAATCATCAAGTTTAAAATGTACGGAGAAGTCATGTAATTTTACACAGGTTGAAAAATTCCAGCCTGTGTTTGCACAGTTACTGCAGTATGGCTCCACTGTAGCCCAGAAGCAGAAGACTCTGACACACTCGGCAGGACTTGCTTTGAATGAGGCAACTCAAGTCTGGAGCAGGGGACCAGGCTATTAAAAGGCCAGTTAAGGACTCAAAGGCAAGCCACTGACAGTCCTGTGATTTTATGTGTCCTGTCTTAAAGGACAGCTTTTCTCACTCAACGCCCCACCCTGTGAGGGTCTCTTCCACACCCTCTGATCTACTCAGTATCCAGTTGAGCAAAGCCATCAGAGTAACAGTCTTCATGCTGAGTCAGATAAGCCTGGGCACATGCCACCAAGGTACTGATAACTGGTGGACTGAAGAGCCTTCGCCAGTGGACTTGAGCTGGCACACACAGACGCAACTTCTTGTGGGACACACATTCTATTCGGTAAGACTTCCTGTTTTCACTGAGATGCAGATTGGGTTCCATGGAGACCTTCAGAACTCACACTGCAGAGAAAGAATGGGGGCCCCTCATGCCCCCATAAGTAACTCAAACTTTGAGAAAATGAAACTCAAATAGAGCAAAGAAAGTCCATCAAAAACTTGATTTTCTCCTAAGTCAGACCTTAAGTTTGTGTGACATAGGAATGGATTTTAAAACACCTTCCCCCAGGTTCTCCAGCTGCTGGTGGGGTCCTAAAGGGTTAGCTGCTTATTTTGGATGCAACCCCAAACTTGGGACATCAGCCACACAGGGGGACGGGGGTAGAGTACTGAGGGCAGCAAAGCAATGCAGGTGGGTACTGCTTGTGGTTTAAAGTATCGCAACTTCTCAAAATTGCTGTTTACTTTTTCTTTAGTTGTGTTTAAAATGTGGATTCTCAGGGTCTTCTGGTTTGTCATTAGTCATGCAAAAGAGGGTCTTCTTGTGGCAAGAAAATTGGGGTGGTCACAATCGCCTGTGTGACACCCAGCATCACACACCATCATGTGACACAAGGAAGGACTCTATGCCCCACTCAGGGTCTTTGTTCTAACATCAGGAACCCCTAGGTTGAATGACAAGTCTTCCCCTTTTACCCTGCACATCCCTGGGCAATAAACCCTTTGACCTTCAACTTCCTGGGACTTGAAGTATGGACAGAGAAAGGTCAATCACATGTTGTCATCAAAACTGGAATGCTCTCCAGAGCACAAAGGGACAGTATGTCATTACATCATGGCAATAGATGGAAATAGATACCAGGCAACCTGGGGCCTAGGGTTTATTCATACAATTACAGTCACTTTCTTCCTCAGAGGGTCCTTCAAGTATCCGATGGCATCAGGAAATGGTTTTCAATTGTGTGTTCCCTAACAAGCATCCATCACATGACACATCACTAGTATTGTCATCACATCATTAATATCAAATAGGTGTCTATGCTATCGTTGTGCTTTAATTATACTTTCATAGCAGATAGGGGAGAAAAGTGGAGGGGAGATGGATGTCATGACATGGTGATGAGTCCAAGGTGTTGGCAACATCATTGATACACAGCCTGTGTCACATCATCAGGGGACTGAACAAGAGAAAGAGCAAGCCATCCCTACAAGAGATTCATCTGCTTCATCTGCACCAGAAGTCCAGAAGGCTTGATCCATGGTGGCCTCTGCTCAAAGAGGGACATGACAGGCAGCATGTGTCCTGGGCTGGGTTCTGACCAAAGCCAGGCCATATATCTTCTGTACTGTGAAGAGCAGGTGGAGATGAGGGACCCAGACCTGCTCTTTGCCTCGTTTATCATTTTCCAGTGAGCCCCTTTGGGAAGAACGAGGGACATGGCAACCTCAATACTCTTCCTCTGGTTCTGCTGAGACGTATCAATTCCATAAACAAATTCTGCAGGTTTTCTTGGTGGAAAAGCTTCAACTTATTTCAGGGTCTTGTTCTTCAAAGAGAGCTTATTTCTAAATCAACTGTTCTTATGCCTGTGGTTTTATTTTGTATAGAATATGAGGGGAGTCCCCCAAAATGGAATTATCTTTTTATTTTTTGAGGGCAGAACCCATGTAGTATACTCAGAGTTTGTTCCTCCAAATCAAGTGGTCAATCAAAGTTTTTAGCTGGAAGTTTTGAGAAAGTTGCATCATGATTTGGGGAAGAAATGTCCCAAGTTGTGACAAACAGGTGACTGTTTCTCCCACCATGACAATGTACCTGTCCACACTGTGGTAAGTGTTCAGCAGTATTTGACCGAAAGCAGCATGACCCCTGTTCCCCACTCTCCCTATTCAATATATTTCACTCCAAGTGATTTTTGTTTTTTTCCCCAGATGAAAAAAGCACCCAAAGGTCAACATTTTGCCAGTGTGGAAGAGGTGAAGCAAAAAATGACAGAAGTACTAAAAGACACCAACATTGACAATTTGAAAAACAGTTTTTGAACAGTTAAAAAAGCATCGCGATAGGTGTATGGCATCAAACGGAGAGTACTTTGAAGGTTACTGAAGTTTAAACATGTAAGAATAAATACACAATTTTTAATAAATAATTTTTGGGTTAGTTTGGGTCCCTTCTTGTGTATAACTGTACACATTTTTCATGGCATCACTGGAGGGCATTTCCATGACTTCTGCATCAAAGAGGCTTCAGCTCTTAGCCCACAGGTGCTTTGTGTGATCAGGAGATGGCATACTCCAGTAAGTGGCTTTCATCCAGGGCTTGGACAGATGACAACATCCCAGGTTGAAACTCTAGCATTGTGCTCTGGTAAGCATTGAGAGCTGCTCCCTTGATACAAAACCCCTTTGTCTTCCTGCTCGCTATGAAACTCCACTTCGGTCTGGGATGGTAAGGTTCAAAGCCCCTGTGACCAGGAAGAAAGAGAAAGGTGCAGAGTGCTGACCCTGATGTGGGTGAACTGCTGATGCCATAAAAGCAATTGCCTGGAAAACAAACAAGCAGACAGACAGCATCCATTTAAGGCATTGTCATTAGTGCACTTGAATCCAGGGAGCCCTTGGCCAAAACCAACAGTGATTAAAATGCACTCAGTGACTTTGGATTCAGCCAAGTTAGGTTTTCTGGGATTTTCTTTATGATCCCAGGAAAACTCTCCAAACTCTCTAAGCCTCCATTTCTTCCTCTGAAACTTAGACATAATAATACTTACTGGATGAAATGTTTGTGATCATTCAGTAGAATGAGGTATGTAAAAGAGCTTTGCCACAGCCAAATATTTGTTGTCGTTATTTGTTGTTACACAAAATCAACATAATCCTCCAGATGAAAGACAAGTTTTGAACGTGGTTTGTCCAACAAGATGGGAAAGGGCTACCTGAATTTCAATAGATTAAACTCTCTCTCTGTTCCTTCCTGCCTTCTTCTGCTTTCTTCCTTTGAGCGTCCATCTAAAAGCAAATACTGGGCTGCTAAACAACTGTATTTTCCCAGGAGGAAATCTATGATTGACATGTATCTTATTTGTCTCACATTTATAAAGAAACCAACACACACTACTCTCCAGCCTGGTGATTCCTGGCTCCTCAGAGTGGGCTAATTAAATTAGGAACAGGACAGGTTATAATTAGACAAGCATTGACTCTATCACCCAAATCTAATTTTGTTGCTGGATTCAGATAGAGTCATTCCTTTCTATGCATATAGTTTAAGAGGTTAATAATGTTGGCTTTGAGATAAGAATAATAATCCGTTATTAGCACAGCAAAAGAGAAATTCGACTTTCTGTAGTAACACTTGATCTGGATTTGTTTTTCCCTAAGTCAGGTACAGGAATGGTATATTTTTTGGAGGCTCAAAAATGATAATTTGTTAGTGTTCCGGTCAAGTCTCATTTTGGTTACAGAATTAACAAAACAGACACTCAGGCTTGTTACCTAATTAATGTCATTTATTGAATTCCAGAGGCCCCTAGTCAAAATGGAAGACCTTTCCTTAGTTATATTAAACCATCATGCATTCTTCCAACACAATTCAATTTTACTCAAATAGTTTGATTTTTTAAGTGAAAAAAATGTTAGGGGCTGACAGGTCTTTAAAACATATGACTGTCCTTCAATATGAAGGTGTTGATGTAAAATCCAACCTATATTATTTCTACGTTAATCTGTCATTCCAAAAGAACAGGTGTAAAGGACTCTTACTTAAATTAAAATGAAGCATCTGCCCGGAAAAGTTTCTAATGGCAAGAAGTATAACACACAAAGCCTATTTCCTGATCAGTTTCTGAAAGCTGAAGTACACCCCAAAATGCAAGGTCAGAATAGGCTGCCAATGAATAAACAATCCTTTGATAATGAGATCAGAAGACAGATTGCCTCTTTGGAGACAGACAGACATGGGGGTTTTACTTAGTTTCACTCCTCCAGACCAATGCACTGATCACTTATCATTTTCAATACAGTAAAGCTTTATTGGGAAGCAGCCACATTCATTTGTTGATGCATTGTCTGTAGTTGTTTTGCCACTGTTACTGAGACCATGGCCTTCATAGCCAAGGCAAAGTTAAATAGAAACTCATTATGACACCAGCCTTTAGTTCCAAAGTCCACAGTCAGATTCATTCTCTAGTCTTCATCTTCACAATACAAGTAAAGACATGAATCTACTCTAAACCAAATGCACACAAGAACACACCCACTGCACACACAAACACGTACCCTGAAAAGTGAGATTTAGAAGAACCACTTAATAATGGAAATGTAATACTGTATATTTTTTCCTGGGTAATTTTTCTCTGTGATAGCACAAATATGCATTGTACCACTTGTGGCTCAGTATATATAATGTCAATGCACGTTTCTGTTTATTGACTCATTTTATCATACAAAACTGACACAAGCTTCTTATTAATCTGTCTCCAAAGGATCAAAATGCTTTAGCAAATACGTTAGTTCCTTTAGGTTTGGGAAGAAATGGAACTGTTAGTTAAATGTGCTGTGACATTGAACAAAAGCCTCTCGTTTCACTTAACTCTAGAGCCAGCCAGATAAATCCAGGGGACTCATAAAGTAAATGACACCACACTTTCTTAATGGCCAATTAGGGTCTACTTTCCTAAAGCAAATAAATAAGAAAGATCTGGAATGGAATTTGGGTGTTTCATTAGTTGTTTAAATTCTCAATAGGGTTGTGTACCTCGTGTGTGAATTATGACAGAAATCCATGGCTCAAGGTGGACATAACAGGGAGAGAGGAGTTAGAAGGACAAAACAATCTCATTTTTTTCTGGGAAGAGGTAAAGATGCACAACATGGGAGAAGGCCCTTCATCTAGTCATGCTCAAGCATGGTGTGCACCAGAATTACCTGGGGAGCTCGTTAAAAACGCGTCTTCTGGATTGGACCTCAGGAGACTCCGGCACAGACTGATGCTGACTCCCATTTCTTACCTGCTGCACCTTTCCTGCAGAACATCTTGAGGGGTATGATTTGCTCCATCAGGCACGCTGCTGGTTCCCCTTATTAACTACCACAATCATAGGCATCATCCTCACCGCTGCAATTGAACATAACCCTTTCTCCTACTTCGAAATCCCCAGTCTTCCAAATGACACTTGGAGGGTCTTCCCAAAGGCCGATGGCAGTGCCTTCTTCTGGAAAAGCCACAGTCAGAAGATTCTGGTTCCTGTGCCCATTGCTTCTTAGAGAAGAAAGGGAGTATGGAATTAACCAACTCTCCGATGGGGAAGGAGGAGACAGGTCTCTGAGCATCTATACTTCCTGCAATCTTTGGTTCTCCTTGACATCTGTGTTCTCCCCATCTTGCAATCTTTGGTTCTCCTTGACATCTGTGTTCCACTTACCTGTCATCCTACCTCCTCTCTCTGCTCTGTTATTGAGAATAGCATCTCTATGAGTAGTCTTCTCTTTCTGCCCTGCACTGAGTACTTAGCGACATTTGTGCCACTAGGACCAGACACCCACTGAGATGGGGATTTCCTCCCCTTGGCAAGTTCAGTCTCCCAAGAGCTTCCCAGCTTGCTTACAGGACAACAGAGATCCCCATATCCTTATGTGAATGAGGTCACACTGCACACATTGAAGGTACACTTTTTTTTGGAGGGAGTAGTGGACTCAATCTCTGAAGAATACCACAAAAGGAACAAGGAAATGGTTCTCAGGAGCAAGAAGAACTGAGTCAAATTTAGGATTTTTGTAATTCAGAAATGATGGCCAAATACCTGGACTTCGGATATATGTTTAAGTGCTTTGGAATGGTCAAATATGAGCTCTGTTACAAAGCATCCTATTTACTCACCCTGTTTTCCATATAGAAAATTCTATAGCTTGCTCTTCCCTACCAATGTATCACACTGTAAGACTCATCTTAGGCACCCTGATTCATTCATAGCCATGGGATGCTTTCCTCCTTTTTTCGATTTTGCCATTTGAACAACAAATCTCTTTCCCCCTTCTCCCCACCAACTTCTTCCATTAGAAGATAGAATTCAGTGGGCTTCTGCCTGCTTTCTAACCACCAAAAACTTGATTACAACTGAAGTCAGGCTCCCAGAAAAAGAGACTGGGTGGTGGACATGCGCCTGTAGCAGGCTTGCAGGGATGTTCTCAGGAACAACCTGAGTGAGGGAAGAAGATCCGGGCAAAGGAGGAGTTCAACAGTGATGCAGTCACCCAGATGACCTTGCTGGTCCCCAAGGGCATCTCAGATATGGAAGACACTTCTGAGCCATCCAGATTGTGGCAGCATGGCCGGACTGTTGTGCCACTAAGTAGACCAGCCACTGGATGTAGGCTGCCCAGGGGAGTCTTGGGAGAGGTCACTATCTTGGACAGAGGCAATGCCCAGAGAAGGACACAGCTATAAATGTCAGCAACTCTGCGCCCTGCAGACAGGGTCAGGACCTTGGCCCTGAAGGAAGGATCTGGGCCATGAACTATGGCATCCAGGAGTTTACCTTTCAAGTTCCAGAGAGATTAGCTGGGCTTACTGCCCTGTTAGTCTCTAAGTTCAGACGCTATAGAAATGAAGGCACTAAACCTTCTCCACTTTTAATGTTGAAGTAATCCTCTAACGCCGACTACATGCAACCCCTCTGCCTACTTTAGTCTGGGCCTCCTGTCATCTTCCCCTGCACTTCCACAAGCCCCTGACATGAGTCCATGCTGTTCCTGCCTGTCCACCATTCAGAAGCTTAACCAACATCACCCCTCTTCTCAGGACCGTCCAAAGGTTGAAGTTGAAGCGTGGCCCACAGGCTGTGAGTGATCCAGCTGCCAGCATCTCGCCCCCTCCCTGTCCAGCCTCTCTCTCTCTGTCCAGTTGCGGTGGTCTCCTTCCAGCCTCCTGACTTCCTGGCCTCTGCACATCCTGTTCGCCCTCTGGGGTATCTTGTTCTGGATTTGTGGCTTCCTCTCACACCTCCTGACCCCTGCTCAAAACCCACCTTCTCAAAGTCTTTTCTGGACTCCCTATATAAGCAGTCTCCCATCAATTTCTGGCCTCATGTCTAGCTTGATTTTTCTTCATGGACCTTCTCTCCTCATACTCATTATAGATCTGTTTAGTTGTGTGTTATCTGCCCTCCCTATGTGAAAGTGTAAACACCATGACAACACTGACTGATTGTTCACAGTGGATGAAGAAATACACTTCAATTCGTTAGGGGGCACAGAACCCTCCAATAGAGAGACATTTTAGGAGCTCCATGGCGAGGTACAAAGTCTTATCTTCCAGGGAGTGTACTGTTCCAATTTTCCTTTTCTCCTTTCTGAAAGTCCCACTGATGAGTTTTTGCACATCTAATCTCAGCCAGTCAAGCCTTGAAGAAGGAGATTCTGGAGCTGATGTCTTATGTCACCAGGAACCACAGGTGGCCCCATGATGGCAGCGATGTTCCTGTGTCCCGGCATAGATACATTTCACCTGTAGTTTCTTCTGGCGTCGGGCATCCCAGCCACAGAGGCAGGTGCTCAACCAGCCACTCCAGGAGCCAAGCACAGCAGCAGATGGCAGCCACACCATCCGTGGGAGCCTGACACCAACCCTATGCAGGTCCAGCCTGTGTGTCAGAGAAACCCAGCGGCCCAGGCTCTTCTCTTTCCTGACACCCCAGCAGGTGTTGCCATCACCTGATATCTCTTCGGGGCCTCAGAACAACCTGGAAAACAGATGCAAACAGCTCTTTTAAGAATCCCCTATTGAAGTTACGCAAGGCACCGATTGGTCCAGAATCTCCATGCTTGGGGTTGTTTGGAGATTAGGAAGTCATGCGTATGAGAGAGTCACAAGGATATATCATGAGACGAGCTGGGCTCAGGGGCTGTCCTGCTCGCCAAAGAGAGAAGACACGGCGTGGGTATGGCCAATCACAGAGCTCCCTGAGCCGCACACTGCGGGGGTCAGTGAGAGAAGGGAAGGGGGTTCAGCTACTCAATGTTTTCCAAGGAGGTGAGCCCAGGAGTGAGCTTGGCTTCCTCTAGGTCCATCTCTCTTCCAGAAGTGTTCCTCATATCCCCTCATCCATTCATTTCTTCATTCGTTTCTTCGAAGATAGATATTGGGGATCTAGCACCAGATAGAAAGATTTTCTCGTTTATCTTGGCTTCTGCCTCTGGTCCTTCATTTGTCACACCCTTGAATATCTAGTTAGCGCTCAGATTTCCTCTTGTATAAAATGTTTGGTGTCGCATCCACAGAGGAGACAATTAACACTCTCCTCCTTTAGGCCCAGCGGCACGTTTCTGAGTTGGGACGTGGCAGTAGGTACACTGGGCCCCTCTGGGTCGTGCTCTGGGTGAGGTGGGATTTTATCACCTACACCGTGTCCTGGGCTGCAGTTGTTCCAAGGTATTGACAGAAGTGTTCCTAAAAAGTCACGTATCATAGTGCTCAGTGCACAGAGTTTGGTGTGCTGGGGTAAGAGGCAAGCTAGAGATCCATTTTGGGGTATGCAGTGTTGAGAGTGCCTCATGCAAGGCCACGCTGTGGCCAGGGGCAGCAGGGCAGATCCGTGTGCAGCAGCTCGGTCGGGTTGTTTTTGGATGCTGTGTTGACTGGAAGGTATCAGAAGCAGAATGAGATTTAGAGCACAGCAAGCCCCTGTATTTTACAAGGATACATGCATAGTTTATGGACATGCATCAAACACATTAGCAGGGGTGTGGAGAGGGAGAAGAAGAGCTGTGGCTCTTGGATAACCAGGAAATGAAATAAGAAAAGAGACTTTTAGGGATGGATAAAAGATGATGCATTACAGACTGAAGAGTCTGATAACCTCAAATCTGCTTCTAGGGACAAAAAAATAAAGAGAGAAAGGAGCAGGAAGGGGATGAAGAAGGGGGAAGGAGAAAAGAGAAGAAAAAAAGATTGCTTCTTCCAAAGCTTGCTTCCTTGATGCCAACCCAGGAAGACTGGCCACCCCTAGTCAGGATGAAATGGGAGCACGCCCCCTCACTGAAACAGGTGCGTCTCATTTGGGATTTGGCCCTGGAGAGCCCCACCCACACTCACTCTTCAGCTGTTCTTCCTTGCAATGTGTGCACCTGCCAGTATGTCCCTGGGAATTGCCAGATTCCCCTTTAGTGAAAAGGCATCTCCTCATTTGCTTAGGGGTCTATGTTTGCCTTATAAGCACTCAGCAAACATTAGCTAAGCAGAACACAATCAACAAGGCAACAGTGGCATCTGGATAAGCATGTGTGAATTGGCTGAGAACAGAAAGAAAATTCAGTGCAAGGTTTTTGAATAAAGATCCAAAAATGTTAAAGGTTGACTAAAAAAATTTTTTTAGAAAAAACACTCTTCCTGAGTGAGCAGAGATCCAGATGGGTCTTTTAGATGGAATCTTGGTGATTGAATCTCTCTGTGACGCTCTCGACAGAATGGGGGAGCCCCCAGCCTGGGTGTGTGTGTGAGGACTGCCTGTCTCCCCATCTTGATAGGATGGGGCTCCATTACACAGGTTCCAGTGTTGGCAAGAAGAGGCTGGCGACTGCACAGTCGGGAGGAAGAGACGATGCACATTCAGTGTCCCAGCCATGCTTACCATCTGCACGTCTTGGGAAGGCAGGACGAGTTCATCACTAATTGGTCGGAGGAAGCCAGTGTTCCTCCACTACAGCAAGTGAGCAGAAAGGCCTGGGCACCCCAGAGCCCAGAAGCTCCTGCCGCAATGACTTTCATCATCCCCAGTTCTTCTCAGAAGTGGTGGTGACCCGCTGGGCTTCCCACTTCACTGTTTATCCTTAATTGGCATTAAGCGTTCCCAGTGGGGCATGACGCCCCTAGGAGGTGATTTTGAAATCTGCAGGGGTATTTTTTAATTCTCGTGCCCTCATACTGAACATTGAAATATTGAATATCTATTATTTTATTAACATTATGTTTCTTTTATTTCTCCCTTATAACACAATTAGGGCTTTATATTGATTTTTTAAAAAATGATATGTAATAGGTAGTGTGCATTACCTATAGACTTCATTTCAGGACACAGAAAGAACATTATACAGTGTTTTGTTATCTATATAAAAACTCACACAATCAAGGGCTGTGGCTCACACCTCTAGCAAGAGCAGAGGCCATTTCAGGGAGCTCAGAAGCCACTACTCCTGCTGAAGAAAAGATGGGGAGGATCTGACGCCTCTCCCTTCCTCCCCACCTGCATTCTGCAAAGTTCAAGCCCTTTCAGTTCTGCAGCTACCAGGTGTCTTCAGTCCGGCCTCTTTCCTGCTCTGGGATCACCATTCAGGCCCTCAATGCCCAATGACATCAAAGGGGATCTTTCTAACACTTCCTGGTCATGCTGCAAACCCTCCAGGGACTTCTCATCATTCATGGATGAGCTCTGCACACCTCACCCTGGTAGGCACTCCTTCACCTGGTTTATGTCCCAAGACTATCTCATGGCTCACCAAGCTTAGCTGCAGAGTCTCCCTGACCTGGAGTATGACACACTGGCTCCTGCCCTGGGAATTTAGCATGCCCATTCTCTGCACCTGGGGTTCACTCATTCTTAATAATACCATGGGTGACCTTTCTTTTCTGTGTTCAGGTCACAGTGCAAATGTTCCTCCATGACTGTCCTGTCTGAAGGGTCCCTTCCCAGGCTCTCTCCAGCAGACTTCTGGCCTCACCTCCTTCCTACTGGGTGCCTCTTAAAAGTGGAAATTATACCATAAACTCATTTGTCTGCTTGCTGATGATTGTCCTTAAACGTTAGAATGAAAACACCATAGGGGAAAATATCTTGTTGGTCTGATTCATACATGAATCCTCAGGCCCTGGAGCCAAGTCTGTTAAACATCTTTTTAAAACTTTTTAAAGCTTTTGAAAACTGGGAATAAAAATAACCTTTACTTTGTGGGGCTGTTGTGGGATTAAATGAGATAATAGAAATTACTGTGTGTGTGTGTGTGTGTGTGTGTGTGTGTGTGCAATCACCTTTTCTAAGTGTTTTGTGAAACTTATATTATTAATTTCTTCACAGTAGCCCTCTGAAGTACATAATATTAGTATGCCCATTTTGCAGATGAAGGCATTAGTGTAAAGAGAGGCTAAGCAACTTTCCTGTGGTCACATAGCCAGCACGTGATGAAGGCAGGAGGTCTTTGACCAGGACTTTTGAGCCCAAGCGTTCTGCAACACAATAGAATATCTGATACACATGCAGCATTGGTTACATAAATGGCAGTTATGAGGACAATAGTGATAGAGATAATGAGGGAGATGAAAGCAGTGATGACAGCTGGTCCAGCCACGGCCAGCAGCCCAGCTATGCCAGGATCTTAGTCTGGGCAGAAGGCGCAAGGCAACCAGCACATTCAAGCTCAGTTTGCTGCGATTACATCAGTCTTCTGCTTTCCACAGGTTCATGGGAACCTTCCAAACTCCAGGTAACTTTGACCCCCATGAGCCCTTCTGCAAAGAAGAAGGACCATGTATCGCCTTCCATACAGAGAGGCTTCCCAGAAGACAGCTGGCTGGTGACTTTCTCTGCCATTGCCCTAGTTTGTGCTGGGATAAACTTAGAACATGAAGATAGTTGAGCAGTGGGGGAGGTTGGCTTTTTCCTGGAAGAAGCGATGCATGCTGTCCTGCAGACCAACAAGGATGTGTGTGTTTCAGACACAATGTCAGGAAGAGAGAGCTTTACAAACTGTGAGTGAACATTGTCTTTTGAAGGTTACATGTGATTTCCACTAAGACTACCCCACGTACAGATTAACAGTTGGGTCAGGGGATCTTCTTTTGTAAGGAAAAAAAAAAAAGAAAACTTCACTACCCCTTTAATTGGGGTCCACCATCTGTGAGCCATTTGAAGTAAGTTTGAATTATAAGTATAAAAATATAAAGAACACCATCCCAATATTAGCTGTAAATAAAGTTAAACCTAATTTGGGATGCTGCCCCAAGATGCCACATATATTATTATACCTGCAAAGCAAAGCCATTTGGAAGGTCTGCAAGAGTTTATAGTTTAAACTACAAAATACAAGCTCTCAAAGAATTTCCCCTCCCCTAGGCCACTACCCGGGACACGAAGCAGTCAAGTTACAGAGGAAGAAAACAACTGGTTGATGTTCAAGAACTTTGCTTTGTGCCCAGCAAGTCACACATCACCCATGCATTCTTCCTGAACCGTGAGGGCACTATCATCCAACCACGTGGCTAGGAACACCGAGGTTTGACTATGTCGAGGGACTTGTCCAGAGGCTCGTGTCACTGAATTTGGCCCAGACCTGTCTAACATCAAAGCCTTACCACAGCAGCCTCATTCTGAACAAACTTATTCCGCATTTGCTTTTCTTCTATGCCCGGGGACCAGCCCTTCCAGCTAGGAATGGCCAAGACATTTCTCAACTTTGTCAATTGTTTTCCTCTGAAATTCCAGCAAACCAGGGACTGTGGCTGACAAAACTGCCCAGCCTCAGAAACTCAGAGCTGTCTCATAAGTTTAGAAGATGTGATTTCCCCCACAGCCTTAGAAGGACAGATTCCTAACTGACTTGGAGAGTTGCTTAGGAAGGATAATCGTCTGAGATATCACTTTAAATTTTGTTTTCAGTGTTTTTCCTCTTCTCATTCTAAGGTGACCTCCAGAACTTTGTGCTTTGTGTCCTCATGATATAAAGTCAGAAACAAAGTTACTGCCATGTCCTTTACCTTTTATAAAAGTCCAAGCATTGTTTACAAACCCTGATGTTTTTACCTAGGATAAAGTCCAGCCCTTTCTGAAGGGTTGCCTCTCCTTTTAAGGCAGCACTGGCAAATTATCGATTATAACTGGTATGTGTTGCTTTTGCTGATTTAAATCTCATGGTTATTTCACTCACTCTTTTATCAAACATTTATTGAATGCTGACCATCAGCCATGATGACTGTAGCTGCTATTTGGGAGCAGGAGCTGGAGCAGCTCTTTGAATCAGTGCAAAATCCAGCAAAACTTCTGTGACTTGAACTCTATGAAATATTCATTCAATACAGCACACAGAGCTCACATAAGGCTGTGGATGGTGTTTGATGATGTAAAAATCACAAATGCACAAGCAGAATACAATTTTTTTGAATGTAAGTTTATAAAGTTTATAAAATATCAGAAGTAGTTGTCTTTGAACATTGGGATGATAAGTGATGCTTTCCTAGTTATATTTGGTACTACAAATTTTCTTCAATAAAAATGCTTATAATTACCATGAAAAGAACTAAATATTTTAGAAAAACAGTTAAACAACGTTGTATGTGTTGATTGGGTTTTGTCATCAAGGAAACTCATTTTTTTCAGCATCTAAATCAGAAAGTGTAAAGCTTTCTGAGTACCCACCATTTCCACAACTGTATCTGATGACACATGAGTAAATATTGAATAGGTGCTAATTTTCTTAGTATATGAGGACTGACAATTAAGTTTGTGAACTTGCCACCACGTGCTTATGCTGGCATCAGTGTACAAACACCTCAGTAAGGATTTATAAACTTGGTATATCAGTGTCTTACAACTGTGTTCGTGTCAACATGTGGTTGTGTTTTGCTGAGTGGCATCATTATTTTTTTTGCGTGTTTTTGTGTGCCATCTTGAGAATGGTGGAACTTGAATTAGAGCAACAAACAAACATTAAATTTCTTGTTAAACTTGGTGAGAGTGGAAGTGAAACCAGGAACACGTTAGTCCAAGTTTATGGGGATAATGCCATGAAGAAAATGGCAGTGTACAAGCAGATTAAATGTTTTTCTGAGGGAACAGAAAATGCCACTGATGAAGAGAGGTCAGGACAGCCAGTTACAAGCAGAACTAATGAAAGCATTACAGTAATGTATTGAATTGTGCATCAAAATCAGCAGCTGACAGTAAGAAGCATAGCAGACCAAATAAACATAGATAGAGAAACAGGAAAATCTTAACTGAAAATCTTGGCATAAGAAAAGTGTGTGCAAAAATGGTCCCAGAAGAGCTCTTGAATCACAACAATGCACCAGCTCACACAGCACTGTGAAAGTGTTTTTAGCCAGTAAACAAATAACTGTGTTAGACCACCCTCCCTTCTCACTTGATCTGGCCCCCAGTGACTTTTTTCTTCACCTGAAGATAAAGGAAATATTGAAAGAAAGACATTTTGATGACATTCAGGACATCAAAGGTAATATAATAACAGCTCTGATGATCATTCCAGTAGAAGAGTTGCAAAATTGCTTTGATGGTGGACTAGGTGCTGGTGTTGACGCATAGCTCCCCAAGGGGAGTACTTCGAAGGTGGCTGTAGTGATATTCAGCAATGGAGTATGTAGCACTTTTTCTAGGATGAATTTGCAAAATTAATTGTCAGAACTCATACCCTTCTAGTACACAGTTTTCTGTAAAACTGGACAAAATGGCATGAAGAAGCAAGACCGTTCAAATAGAAGGAAACTGGTTGTACATGAAGTATTGTATATTTGATAAATAATTATTGGAAATGTGATCATAAGTCAGAGGGGTAAACTTTGAAATTCTCCATAGAAAGAAAAACAGGAAAAAGGCAGGTAGAGGATTAAAAAATCTCAAAAGACCCTAAAACATTCTGTCACAGACAAAATATTAACCAGGTGATAAATACAGAGAGTGAGGTAACCTGTCATCCAGTACATTGACATACTACCCTAAGCGGGCTGGACACCGTACCTTTGCACACTCCAACCTGAGTCTGGGGCATGGCGTCAAGTGCTGGGGCTTTCATCATGCCCACACTCAGCCCCACCTGTGCCCTGAAGTCCTGCTGACCCCTGGAGCCCCACTCCTGGACATGTCCAGCCTCTGCAGGGTCAGCCCCACTGCTGGACATGCCCAGCCTCTGCAGGATCAGGTGCCTAAAGCTGGGAGCCTGCTGTCTTGGGCACATCCGACTGGAGAAATTGCAGCATCTCCACCCTATAGATCCTCACAACCTCCACTCCACACACTGCCCCTCCCAGCCCCTTTTTCTCACTCAAACCCACCATTCCATCCTTCTCCCCTGCCTTGTCCTGTCAGAGTCTTCACTCTGCAGAAGGATCTGCCTTTGCTTTTGTTTGTTCATTTTTCTGATTATGTTTTTTGAAAAGATGATGATATTGTAGAAAATACTGAAGAACATATAAAGAGAAAATGTGGAATTTCCTCAAAGTCTACCACTAAGATTAAAAAAAGAATGCTGTTACCAGATCAATGTATTTTCTGTCATAGATCTGAAGAGCACCTGCTATGTGTCAGGGATAGTGGAATGCATTACTTTTCGGCTGTGAGAACTGCAGGATAAACATACTATTATTTTGCTTTTTTTTTTTTTTTGAGTTGGAGTCTCACTCTGTCGTCCAGACTGGAGTGCAGTGGCCGCTCCTGACCACCGCAGCCTCGACCTGCTGGGCTCCGGCAATCCTTACGCCTCAGCCTTCCAAGTAGCTGGAACTACAGGCATGTGCTACCATGCCTGGCTAGTTTTTGATTTATTGTAGAGATGAAGTCTCACCAAGTTGGCCAGGTGGGTCTTGAACCTGCGGATTCAGGCAATCCACTCACCTCAGCCTCCCAAAGCGCGGGATTACAGGCTGAGCCACCGAGCCTGGCTATTTTACTTTTTTTAACAAATAAGGAAGCGGAGAATCAGGTGGACTATTTTACTCACACTGCTGGTAAGTCCTGGAGAGGATTAGAACTTGGGGTCTTACTTCAGAACTCACATCCGTGTGACCTGACATTTCAATTTCTCTTGTAAATCTAGAAGTCTTTCCTGTATCGTTACATATTCCTTGAAAGCAGTACTTAAGTGACTCCAAAAATTCCATCTCATTGCTGTGCAATACTTTAATCAAATTCATATTATTGAATGCTTAGATCATCCTTTATCTCTAGTTATTATAAATATAATTGAAATAACATGTTAGATTTAAATCCCGATGCCCAGCGTGTTGGTGCCATCTTTGATTCCAAGCTTTCACCCTCTGTTTTTGTACCATGTTGAAGAAATTAGAATGAGAACCCAATCATGAAAGGAAAGCCATGACTGCCCATAATCACCACTGTTACTTTGCAGAATTTAGAAAATCTAGCCCATGCAATAAAATAAGAAAAATCAATATGATTTAATTATTAGAAATCATAAAAATAAATTACTTTTGTAGATGATCTAGTTCATCTTGAAAGGCCAATAAAACCAAAGTATAAAAATGATGAGTATCTACTAACGTATTGAGTTGCAAAAGTGATAAATAAAGATGAAAAGTTCTATACATTAGCCAAATAAGTTAGAAAATATGAAGAATGAAAGATCATGTTTATAACAAACATGAAAAGATAAAATATTTCATATGGATTTAATAAGAAATTTGCAAAATCAATATGGCAGCAAATGAATGGTGTTTCATCCTCTGTCTCTGTGAAGAAATTCACAATACTCTGAAGATGCCAATTTTATACTCATTAATTTATAGATCTAATATGATTATATAATTATAAAATAATAAAAACAAGATTTTTCTCTTGCAATTAAAAATATTTTAAACTTTATGTTGAAGGACGAACAGTTGATAATGACTAAGAAGAGTTTGAAAATTAGGACTCACAGTCAAATACTCAGTTTTTAAAATTATAAAATTAATGATATTAAAGAAGGTAAGTTGTAAATTAGCAAATTATAAAGGTGGTGATTCAATTCAGAGGAGTAGGGAATTTTTCAATACATTGTAACTGAACTATTGTTTATCATTTGCAATATTAAGAAATGTTCTTATCTCTCAGTTTATGTACACAAATAAAACAAAGCACAATAAAACCAACACAAGATAAAACATCAGCATCTAACTTGATTGTAGTTAGTGCTAAAAATGAAGCAAAAAATAATTATATGTCTGCTTATATTCCATAGCTCAATAAATTATTTCCCAAATATGAAAGCAAAAATAACTGTAACATTATTAACCTTCTATTAATTATTAGAAATGCTTTACATAAAGTATACCATAAAAATCAAAGGGCTACCACATGCTTGGAAAAAATATTGCCTTACAAATCAGAAAGTGTTAATCTTATTAAATAAAAAGTTAACTTATGAATTCACACAAAAACAGAGTAAGGATCAATAAGAAAAAGCAACAACAAGAAAAGAAAGAGAAATAGCTAAAAAATATGTAGGGGGTGCCAAAAAAGAGTATATACATTTTAAGACAGAAGAATACTGTATTAAAATTATAAGATCAATAACAAGTCACATTTGACTTCTGCAATTATAAGAGGTTCTCAAAGTGTTACCATCAGTGTCCAGACACTTCTGAAAAGTAATTTGAAAATAATACATAGATAACATCTCTTTAAATATGTATGCATTTTTTGGACACCCCTAGTATAATAGTATCCAATCTCAGTAATGATCAAAGGAATATAAATTTAAATAGCTATTGAACATAATTTGCTAAACTGTCACACAGCAAATAGATACATTAAAAATATTTTTTTTCAAGAGTTGGTGAAAGTACAGCAAAAAGAGTTCTTGGATGACTTGCTGGTGACTGTTTGGATTGGCAAAATTGTGCTGGAAGATGATTTGGCAGTACAGCCATCAAAAATCTCAAACACTTACACATCTTTTGACCCAGCTGTTAGTTGCAGGTTCGTTTGTTCGCTCGTGTGTTTGTTTTGGTACATGTTTATTGCATTTGCCCTATTTTAAATTATTTACCAGGATTATATCACTTAACCCTCCCAAAACCCTGTGAAGTAGGGATTCCATCTAACAAATATGGAAAGAAGAATTAGAGGCGATGAGACTAGTCAGTGCTGACAGCCAAACTCAGACTTTCCTCAGCTAACTCACGAGATGAGAGCCTTGGCCCTACGATCACGTGCAGGGCGGGCATGCAGAAATGTCTGTTGTTCTATTATTCATAAAGGGAAAGAACTATCCAGGGTGGGTGAGGAAACTAAAGTACTTGTTGGCCAGCAGATAAAGGCTATAGAACTGTTGAATTATATATTGTCAAGTAAAACAAATAAAAAGTAACTTTAGTTTTGTGAAAAGTTGAACAAAAGGAGAAAGACAGAAGCAAAACAGGAAGAAAATTCGCCAAAATATTAGTCACATTGGTCTCTATGTGGATTATAGAGGTAGCTTTTATTTGTGCTTTATTTTGGTCCCAATTTTCTCGAATGAACATGTCATGTTTTTGAAGTTGTACACAATACTCATAGGTGGGTATGTATACACGCAAATGCATGCATATGCACACACATCACTAACAACGAAGATCACTCCCAGTAAAACCTCAGTGCCAGCCTTGTCTCTATGCACTGAAGGGATCAAAGGTCCACATTCACTAATACTCATTCTCGTTAAACCCCATCCAGGGTTATTCCTTTTTTGCAGACCTCTTTGATTACAGTCTCCTTTCTTAATTCATCCTTGGGCCAACCATAGAGACAATTGCTCATCCCTACACATTTGGAGGCATAAATGCAAAGGAGATGGGGAGGGTGGCTAGTATGAGGGCTACCTCTTGGTGAGCAGTAGGGAATGGTGAAGACTGTGGTGAATTGGGAGTGAATATTTCTTCTAAAGGGACAGCCATGACTCAACTCTAGCCAATTGATGCTTCATGAAAATTCACATATACTTTTACCAAAGTACTTATTTTTAATGAGAATCCAGATATTTGAATTTTTATGTATAGAATATATTTATGCACTCTTTGCATCAAATTTCTCTGTTTCTACTTAAAACTTCTCACAGACAATATTGGGAGGACCAAGCAAATTCATCCATCAGTTAGAAGTTGCTGTGTTTCTTTAAAATGAAATCAAATCAATACTGATAGGCCATGTTTTATGCATGTACATTCCTTCACCTCTACCTTTTCTTTAGCCTTTTTTATATGAACATTTTATATAATACAGATATTCTACCTCTGATTTTAGCAATAATCTCCACACAGAAATTTCAAAGATTATATTAACAAATACCAACTTAAAGAAAATGAAAAAGATATAATACAGACAACATTGTGCACATTTATTTTTCTTGCTTTCGCTGTTTAATTATTTTACTTTTCAAAATTAAAACACACACATGCATGCACAGGTATATTCATGGTATTAACATAAAAATCCAGTATACTTTTTCTATGAGTCAGGAAGAAAAAGGAAGCTGCATAAAAAAAGAAAAAGAAAAAGAAAAAGAAAGCATAAAACATTCCACCTGAGATCTGTTTGGAAACAAACTCTGTATGTACACAAGAATATGATATTTTTCAAATAATATTACTCTTCCTGTGGACTGTAGACTCTATTAATGGCTGTTCTATAAACAATAAAACCTATTCACTCATGAAATTCATTTATGTGGACGTGTTCATTATGGACACATTAAAATAAAGGAAACGCATGCTGAACTTTGAGTGATGTAACACTGCAAATTATAAGAAAATATTCCTTGTCAAGGAGCAAATATTACTAGAAAATAAAGCCCAATTTGAATGCAGAACTGAGATGAGTGCTAAGTATGTGAGCTGAACTTGATTTTCTCTAGGTCTATTTATTTTCAAGTGGTGGAAGCAAATACGTGACTTCAGATTTGTTTCCTGCACACCATTTCTGTTCTGTTGACCCCCACTAATCTGTTTCAGAGATAATTTACAGTGTTCAGGGGCCCCAGAGACAGACCCAACCCTTCTACATCAGCTTGTGCTGGCATAACACTTGGAAATGTCGGTTTTCTCCATGTTAAATCCTGCAAACAGGTTGCCTTTTCATTGAGAGATATGGGAAGAAAAATAAGACTGTCTACAACTCTTTTATTTCACACATTGCATTTTATTTCTAGCTGGAATCAAAGTTTACTATGTTTCTCAGAAGACCTAGCATACAGAGCCCTCAGCTTTTGAAATAAAACTCCCCTGATACTTCAGCAGCATACAAAATGCACGGCTTTAAGTCCTCAGATAGTCCTCCAACTTCCACTGGGGACAGGAAGCTCAAAAGTTAGCCAAACTTCCTTTTTAAAAACAAAAGTGGGAGGGGGTAGGGTCCATTGCTCTCCTCCAGGGTCTTTTTGCAGAGTATTTGCAGTGCTGTTTGTCTGCACCATACTCATGCTTCAAAACACAGTTGAAGACCCAACTCTCTCCAATACCAAAGAAGCAACACACCAACAATCCACATTCTCTTAAAGAATGAAGAGGAAAATGCAAGGGAGAAAAAGAATGCAATCAAAAACAGGAAAACAACTTCCAACATGTAATTATTTTGTGTGTATTTTGTGATATAAAATTAACTCATCTGGGCAGCCTGAGTCTAATCCAAAGTTTTGTGACTGTCCCAGAAGAAAAGTGAAGTTGTTTTTATTTTTTTATTTTTGTAAGTGAACTATGCAGTGTATGAAACACTGTAAATCAGTTTATAAAATGTTTGCTGGCAGATTAAAAAAATACTAATGAAACAGATCCCTGAGTACCCATCACCCAGTGGGAAAAGAATGTTACTGAAATCTCGGATGAACCATTCTATTGCTGTCCTTGACTTCCATCCTCAAATTATCACAATCCTAAATCTTACATTGCTCATTCCTGTATTTTTCTAATTTCATCGCCTACCTCAATGTCTTAGAATAACATAAAAGTGCCTTTCTATTACAGGAATTGTACATTGTAAATGCTACTCTGTGGTAGCTTTATAGTAAGTCTTAAAGTTGAAGGATGTCAACCCTCCAACTTAGTTATTCTTCTTCAGTATCATGTCGGCTATTCTGGGTCTTTTGTCTCTCTCTTTTTTTTTTGAGTTGGAGTCTTACTCTGTCACCCAGACTGGAGTGCAGTGGCCGCTCCTGGCCACCGCAGCCTCGACCTGCTGGGCTTCGGCGATCCTTCCGCCTCAGCCTTCCAGTAGCCGGATTACAGGCATGTGCTACCACGCCCCGGCTGATTTTTTTGATTTATTGTAGAGATGAGGTCTCGCTGCCCAGGCGGGTCTCGAACCCGCGGGCTCAGGCAATCCACTCACCTCAGCCCCAAAGGCGCGGGATTACAGGCTGAGCCACCGAGCCTGGCTTCTTTTGTCTCTTTAGATAAATTATTGAATCAAGTTTGTGGATATCCACAAAATAGCATGCTAGAATTTTTATTGGTGTTTATTCTAGTCGATAGATCAAGTTGAGAACAACTACAACTTATTGATACATAGAAAAACAATTGACTTTTGTTTGTCAAATCTTCAAAATTTTCTACATAGGCAGTCATGTCATATGCAGACAAGGGCAGAAGAAAAGTGTTTTTTTTTTCTCCTTTCCCAATATATATGTATTTATTTTCTTTTTTGGTCTTATTGCACTAGCTAGAACTTCTAATATGAGGTTTAGTTAAGTATAATGGAAGGGAGCATCTTGTCTTCTTCCTAATTTTAGAGGGAAAGCATGGAGTTTCTCACTGTAAGTGCAATGCTAGCTGTAGATTTTATGGAAGTGTTTTTTTTTTTTTAATTAACTTGAAGACAATCTATATTCCTAGTTTACTTTGAATTTTTATCATAAACTGATATTGGATTCGTCAAGTGATTTTTGTATATTTGTTGATATGATCATATGATTTTCCTTCTTTAGCCTGTTGATATGTGGATTATATTAATTATTTGAACAATGTTTCATCAGTTTTGCCTTCTTGGAATAAATTCTACTTGATTGTGTTATATAACTACTTGTATAACATTGTTAGATTTGATTAGCTAATACCTTTTTGATGAGTTTTGCATCTATATTCATGAAGGATATTAGTTTGTAGGTTTTATTTCTTGTAATGTCTTTATCTGTTTTTGGCAATAGGAAAAGTTCGGTCTCATAGGCTGAATTCTGATTTCATAGGATAAAAAAAAGTGATCACATAACTTGTTTTCTAAAAGAGATTGTAGAGAATTGCTAGGTTTAGTAACATTCACCGGTGAAACCATCTAGGCCTCAAGCTTTCTTTTTTAGAGAGTTGCTAATTACTAATTCAATTTCCTTACTAGATGTAAAACTATTCAGATTATTTATTTCTCCCTGCATGAGCTTTGACTGTTCAATCTTTCAGGGAACTAGTCAATTTCTTCTAGGGTATAAAGTCTTTAGGCATAGAATGGTCATAATGTTTTTAAATTATTGTTTTGATGTTCATAGGATCAGAAGTGATGGCTCCTTTTTCATGTCTAATATTAGTGATTTATGTCTTTCTCTCTTTTTATTCTTTCTTGCTCAGTATTCCTAGAGGTTTATCAATTTTTATTCATTGTCTTAGTCTATTTTGACTGTTATAACAATATACCTGAGACTG
Organism: Carlito syrichta; assembly: GCF_000164805.1. NCBI lineage: Eukaryota > Metazoa > Chordata > Mammalia > Primates > Tarsiidae > Carlito > Carlito syrichta. The sequence continues at coordinate 132,282 of NW_007070764.1, read as the reverse complement.
AATGGCTATAAATAACAGTAATATCTGACAGTGCTGGAGGCTGGAAGTCCAGATCAAAGTGCCAGCAGATTTGGTGTCTGGTGAGGGTCTTTGTCCTGATTCATAGAAGTCCATCTTCCCATCCCATCCTCATATGATGAAAGGGGAAAGGGAACTCTCTAGTGCTTATTTTATAAGGGCATTCTCTATAGCTCCACCCTCAAGAACTCATCACTTCCAAAAAGCCTTAACTCCTAACAGCATCACCTTGGGTGTTAGGATTTCTGCATATAAATTTGGGGCAAACACAGACATTCAATATACAGCATTCATAGTTTTGAACAACCATCTTTTGGTTTCATTGATTTTCTGTCTTCAATATTATTGATTTCTTATCTAATTTTAAAAATTATTGGCCAGGCTTCATTTCTCAGCCTGTAATCCCAGCATTTTGGGAAGCCGAGGTGAGTGGATTGCCTGAGCTGGCGTGTCTGAGACCAGCTCGGCAACTTGGCAAGACCTTGTCTCTATAATAAAAAAAAGAATTTGTCAGACATGGTAGTGCACACCTGTGGTTCTGCCTATTTGGAAGACTGAGGCAGAAGGATTACTAGAGCCCAGCAGTTCGATGCTGGAGTGACTGTGAGCATGCCACTGCATTCCAGCCTGGGTGAAGGAGTGAGATTCCAACTGAAAAAAAAAATTAGGTGGGCATGGTAGTGCACACCTGTAGTTGTGGCTATTTGCAAGGCTGAGACGGATCACTGGAGCCCAGTTGGTTGACACTGGGTTGGCTATGAGTGTGCCACTGCACTCCAGCCTGGGTGACAAAGTGAGACTCCAACTCAAAAAAAATTTATTTTAGTACTTCTAGCTTTGAATTGGAGTTTCCTTTCTTTCTCTTGTTTTCTAACACAATCTAGATTATTGATTTCACATCTCTCTTCTGATCTGTGTGTTTCATGCTAGAAGTGTTCCTTTGAGCACTGCTTTGTTTTTATTTTTAATTAGTTCAAAATATTTCTTGAGTCTTCTTCTTTGATCCATGTGTTATTTGGAGGTATGTGGCTTAATCTCCAAGTATTTTGGTATTTTCTAGCTGTTTTTTGTTATAGTTTTCTAGTTTAATTTTGTGGTGGTCTGAGAACATATTTGGCATGATTTCCATTGTTTTAGAGTTGCAAAGATTGTCTTAAGCCCCAAAAGTGGATTTCTGGTAAATCTTGCTTGCTTTCAGAGAAATTCCTCCTCCTCTTCTGGTCTGTTCTGTGGAGGGACCAAGTCCTGTGGACCATTTCCCTGTCTCCCTTGTCAGGTGGCTTCTTGTTGTGCTTGGCCCTGAAAGACACTGATGGAGGTTGAAAGGGTAAGGAGGAAGAAACAAGTTTATCACTTTCAGATCTCTCTTCTGATCTGTGTGTTTCATGCTAGAAGTGTTCCTTTGAGTACTGCTTCGTTTTTATTTTTAATTAGTTCAAAATATTTCTTGAGTCTTCTTCTTTGATCCATGTATCATTTGGATGTATGTGTCTCTCTGTCTTGGGAGGCCTCTTCCACAGCAGTTCTTTCTACTCCATGACGTCAGTGCCTGTTGGGCAGGTCCTTGTGCTTCTAGCTCCTGCCAGGGCTCCTGATCCCAGGTGCAACTGCCTCCTTCCTTGTCTCTCCACTTCTGAGTGGTAGAAGGCTCCACTACTGCCAGTCTTTGGATTGTCTTCCTGTCTCTCATTTAACTTCTTGCCCCTTCATCCCATGTAACCAGCTCCCTCTATTAAATTCTCTCTGAAACCCCCAGTATTTTCTGTTTTCCTGTCTGGTCATAAATCTACACTAAAATTTTTCTCTCTCACTTCTCATCTCTGTGTCTCTCTCTCTGTATATTTGTTTCATTCTTCTTTTTTGCACCAAACAGACTGCCCTGTTTTTCCATCCTTGTGGCATAAATGGTTACTGACAACACTCCCAAGTTTATGACTCATCTGATCAAGCAAACAGTGAGACTGGCTAGAAATTCTCAGCTCCATTGCAGATTACTGAGGATTAGCTCACATTATATTCAGTGACCATACTGGTTTCCCACGGCTCCCAAAACAAACTGGGTGGCTTAAGACAACATAAGTGTGTTACTTTATAGTTCTTAAGGCCAGAAGTTTGAAGTTAAAGTGTTACCAGGGCCACACGCCCTCCAGAAACACTAAAGGAGAACCCATTCTTTGTCTCTTCCCATTTCCGGTGACTCTAGGTATTTCTTGCCATGTGGACCCAACACTCTAGTCTCTGTCTCCATCCTCACATGGCCTTCTCTTCTTGGTGTTTCAGGTCTTCCTCTGCTTTACTCTTATGAGGATATTTGTCACTGGATTTAGAGTTTAACCTGGAGAATCCAGGCTGATCTAATCTCTAGTTCCTTGAATACATCTGCAAAGACTCTTCTTTCCTGAATGAGGTTATATTGACAGGTTCTAGGATTAGATATTAGTATTAATCTTTTGGAGGCCATGACCTACTACTGTGGCAAGTCTGGCTATGGGTAGAATAATAATTTTCAAATCTTGCATCTTCCAGATCTATCAGTGTTGAAGGGAGAGGAGGAAGAAGAAAATGACAATTTTCAGAAAATTATAGTGTTATTCAAAGGAAAAAATGATTGTCGATTAGCTATTTCATGTTCACACAGGAAGTTATTGACCAAATCAGAAGTAGAACTGAGACCACCCTGACACACAACCCTCACACTTAGTTTCACATCATGTTGTTACAGTCAAATCAAATTTCCCCACATGAATTGAGATGAGGGTCTCAGCCTCTATTACTTCAAAATTATTACATGTTCAGTCTGATTTCTTAAACCTTCCATTGAGAAAGAGTTTAAAATAGCGCAAAATATGCTCACCAATATAAGTTGTCTATTTTAGAATGCATACACATTATTACATATACTCACATTTTGCTGCAAATTCTACCACATAGATGCACACATGTGTGTGCACACATGCATTCACACACACACATACACACACACATTTTTAAAGCAGTCCTGTCCATTGGGTGGAAGTTCAAGAGGATTTATTAATGAAAAATTAATAAGAAGACATTTGCTTTTCTATGTTTTATTACATTTCCCTAATTCACAGAACTACAATGTGTATAGTTTAACTGTGTTTGTTTGTTTCTGTGAAACTAATAGTAACCCCAAAAGACAGCTACTTCTTTGGAGTAGGGTCGGGTGAGACACCAAAGGGACTCAGCATCATAAGAGTTCTTGAGACATTACAAACATACTGAGGCTCAGGATGAGTGAATTTCCATGTTGGCACGACAGAAAATTTCTGATAAATGCATTTGTGGGGTTCACCCCCTTTCCTTGAGCTGTGAGAATATTGTGCTCAGTTAATTCCCCTGAGATGTTTGACCGGTGTGAGTCCAAGCAAAACTCAGGCCAATAGCACCAGAAATCTGGAGTCAACATCTCTTGTCTTTTCTTTAAAAAGAAAAAGCCCCAAATAATCCATTCTATTACCCAATGTACAGCGAAAGTGACATTTTCCAATGAGAACATACTGTCAGCGGTTTTGTCTTGCTCATTCATTTTAGTTTTGTTAGGTTCTTTGTTTCTTTGATGCTCAGAATATTGTACCATTTGGCTCTAAAATCTACATTAGAAGAACATTAATTAAAAGCAGACACAGTGCAATGGAGACAGTGTTAAAATTATGCTTGAAGGTACAATGTAATTAATTTTGTACAAGAGAAACATAAAAGAGGGAGAATGAAACTGGAGGAAATAGCACCACAACCCACAAAATGATAATGAGAAATACAACTGTAGATTAGACAAACTATGAAAAGACATATGGAATAATTTGACATTAAGGAGGGAAATCTAAACAAAGGGTCACCTGCTAAGTGCTCATAAAATTAAATGGAGAATACATATTTCATGTTCATGATGTATGTTCTTCTGTGGACACGATGACTTGCGTTAAGTATCTGCCAGGTGGATGAAGAAGATGATTATGAAGAAAATTTGCTGAGAGCTTGGACCATGGAGATAGCAAGGTAATTTGATTTACATCCAATCCTGTATAATGAAAGTACAAGAAATAGATAGTGAACTCTGATGGAGTTCTCCGTCCCAAGAGAACTTGGCCCAGAGCTACCACATGCATTAAGACCCACTAATCCCATGAAAGTCAACATTGCAGGGATGATCGTTAGGGCAAGTTTGATTTATAATGTTTAGTGATAGTTCATATTTGAATTTACTGCTTCTGTATTTCAATAGTGCCTTGGGGTGTTATGGTGGAAAGTTACAGAAACCTCATGAAATTGGGTCTAGTGAAAAAGAAAATGAATTTATACAAAATATTATTCCTGTGGAACCTATCCAATGGTTCAAAGTCACCACAATAATGACAATGGACATTTGATAGTAAAGATATCTAACACTGACCAAGCACACACCATGCACTAGGCACTTGTAGGGGTTGTAGAAAATTAGCAGCAATTTCTCCCCTTGAAAGTGTTTGCAATGTCTTCCCTCTTTTACAGATGAGGAACTCGGACTTCAAGGAGTTTGTGTAACTTTGCCAATGTTATACGTTTAGCAGCATAGGGAGTCAAACCCAGGTATTTTGAGCTTCTAGCCACTTGGCTATCCTCCAGCCCATCTCCTTAACACCAAACGACATAGTCAAGTATATACGAGTAAGGAGTTAGTTGCTTATCTTTACATTATTGTGGTAGCAAAAAATAAAAATTCTGCGTTCAAATGCATATTCTTTAATAAGCAATGAGTAAAAAAGTGTGGTTCCTCTTTATAATAGAGCACAGAGGTGTTAAAAATAATGGGCTCTATCTGCATCTGTTGATTTAGAGATGTCCATAATATCATACCAAGTGAGAAAATTGAGATGAAAAATAAGGTGAGCTGTCAGTGGCTGAGTAGTACATATTTTGTTAAAACAAACAAAGCAAAGAAAACAAAACACCTAAGCACGAGAATGAAATGGAAGGAAATCCCCTAGTATGCAAACAAAGGGTCAACTCCCAGGGTCAGGAATGAATGATAGGGTGTTCAGGGTTATTGTGCAAGTTATCCTCATGCATCTATAGTGTCAGCAATTGTGTTGCTTTTATAATTTTTGAAAAGAAATTGAATAATCTTTAAATTATTTTGTCAAAAATGCATGTCTGGCATGGTAGCTCACTCCTGTAATCCCAGCACTGGAGGACTTCTTGAGTCCAGGAGTTCAAGACCAGCCTGAGCAACATAGGTAAGACCTTGTCTCTACAAAAAGTGAAAAATTAGCCAGACACAGTAGTACACACCTGTAGTCTCAGCTGCTTGAAATGCTGAGGCAGAAGGTTAACCCAAGACCAGGAGATTGAGGCTGCTGTGAGTCTTGATCATGCCACTGCACTCCAACCTGGACAACAATGTGAGACCCTGACTCAAAAACAAATAAATGAATGAATAAATGAATAAATGAGTGAATGAATAAAAATGTGCAGGGGCTCCTCAGAGATAGCACAGCATGAGAAGTATATTCAGGGTCTATGGGGACAGATTCTGGGTGGCTCTTATCTGTTTCTCTGGGCTCCTGTGTTTTTGTGCAGACCAACCCTCTTCTTCCACACAGCATTTGTTACTACTCTGCTGCTGGTTCACCTTCACTGCCTTGGCTTTGAGCCTGGCCCCACGTCCCACTGTGATACCTCCACTTGCCACAGCTAAGAAAGGAGGCTTTCACTGTCCTCTCTCTGGTATTCAAGGACAGAGAATCGAAAGACTCGGCATGTGTCAGGTGTCCTACCCTGGCTGAACTGACTTTGGCCAAAGTAACATAACCTCTTGAGTCAGAGACAGATTCCATTAGAGGAGAAAGCAGAGCAAGAGCCTTAGCAGGCATCTCCTTGGCCAGCATGACCTCTAGCTGTGGCTTAGGGCCACATGATTCTATTTAACTGGAGCCAGAGTAGATTCTCTCATGGGTTTCCTTCCACAGGGAAAGAGGACACAGGGATTTGCCTTAATTTAATTGCATACTAGCATGTACTATGGACTTCATGAGAGCAATGCACTGTCCTGGGGCTCTTTACGTGTGAATCCTCCTTACATCCTGTCAACACTGTGTGGTACTCACTATATCACAGAGAAGGAAAGAAGCCCTTGACGGTAACAGGGGGTGGAGCCAGGAACTGGAATCCTTCAGGGAGACCACAGGGAGCACTGGTTAACTTCATGAAAACCCCTGTGAGTTTCCTATGGCTGCATTAACAAACTGCCACAGTATGAACAACTTATAACCACACCCACTTATTATCTCACCATCTCCTGGGCTCCACAGCGAAGGCACAGGGTGGCTTAGTTGATCTTCAACTCGGACTCTTGCAAGATAGAAACCAAGGTGTTGGCTGGGTTGGAATCTCACTGGAGAGCTCTGTAAAAGACCCATCCCCGCCCCATCAGCTGATCAGCAGATGCTTTGCCTTCTCACGCTTTCTGTGTGTCTCCTGCATCTTGAAGCCAGTGAGAGTGTGCTGGAGCCTTTGACTTCAATTCTCTCTGATCTCTGTTCTAGCCTCCTCTTCCTCCACTTCCCAGTGCCACACTCCTCACATGATTCTGAACCATCATTTTCACCAGGTGGGATCGGATATGGGGGAGGGAACTACAAGAGGCTGGCAGATCCACAGCCTGAAAGGCTGTGTTGCCATAGTGAGGATCTGGGACTGGACGCTGAAGGTAAGGGACACTACTCAATATCCAAATGGCCAAGTTAGTGTGGAAGATCAGAAATAAAACCTAGTTGTTCCCTTCTGCCTCCCCTTTCACCTGAATACCAAACTTAGGTGGGTGGGGAGAAGACTATTTTGGCTCTTCTAGCTTTCCCTAGTCAAAGCTCCAAACAATCAAAGACTCATCTGCTCACTAGGTGGAGGTTCAGGAGCTTGAGAGGTGCTCACCCTGAAGACCCACAACTGCAAAACCCAACAGGAGCATATCTCTGGCAGTTTTATCATCTTTTTATCCCTCCACCTAGTATCACTTGTGGCAGTCCTGTGACATCTGCGAGCAAAGGTCTCACTCTTCTGCAGTCAAGGGCACTATCTTGTCACCCCTCTTTCCTGTCTGTCTGCCTACATACTAATTGACATACCAGTTGACCTCATTCAGGAAAATTTCTCTTATTTGGCATTTCCAGCACAATCTCCTTCTGGCAACTGGGACAAATATTAGACTGATCCCCTGGGATACCTGTGAATTTACCTTGTCAGAGTCAATTCAAGCCACTATAGGATTTCTCAAAAGTCATATTAATTTGAAGCCTAAGCAGTGCCCTTCTCTGATATCAAATCTTTTGTCTGAGTAGAAGATTCCTGATAAAAATAACGGAGGTATCTTTATAATAAATGATGTGCACGATGTGGGGGTTCATTCTCTCTTCTTCACAGTTGGATTCTGTGAGTTGAAATCTTCTCTTGGATGTTTCTTCTGTCATTTCACAAACAGCACAGGGGCTGAGCTAAAGAATCAATTCAGAAATTAAGATCTGGGTGCTGGATGTCACGGTGCTGGCCCTGTATCAAAGTTCTCCATCTTTTGCAATGAATTTCTAAAGCCAAGTTAGAAGTTGCTGAAGGTCTGCAAATGGTATTCTTTAGCTTTTAACTTCCACATAAAACAGAATAAAAGATTATTACATGTCCAAAAAAAAATCTGACTGCTGCTTGTAATAAATTCCTGTGCATGCTCCAGATGCAGAATTGGATAGTGTGTTGTCAGCTCATCCATTCTTCATGGGGCTTATTTTTATTTGGGCTACAGGCATTAAAAAATATGTCAGATATGTATATATATATATATCTATTTATACATATGCACACTTCCAAATACATACCCACAAATGCACCCATACACACATGTGCAAATATATTTTCTCCATTTAACTAAATCCTCGTCAGTGATATCTGTTTCGCCAGAGAGGTTCTCAGTGAACAGTTTCCAATGTATTGAAGGTACAATGGGAAAGAATCCTTGGGGTCATCTCAACTCTTGCATCGGTCCTGAATAATTCCTTTAATATGGAACCTATTTTCTCCCATGACATACCATTTGTTAAATGCATGTAGCAGAATCTCCCCCTCTTACTTTGAAAAAGTGTGGCTTTTTTGCTATCATTTCCTGCCTTCAGGATGCATCAAAGAGGCATGCCGATCTAATTGGCAATTATATATAAGAGATTGAATAGCAGAAGGGAGTTTTGAAATGCAAATAAACATTTGAAAATCATCAATGTATCCATGATAATTGTAACTTTGACAGACAAAATGTCATAAAAATACTTGAGACCCTGTGGAATAGGAAAGAAGATGAAACACTGGGGAAAGCCCAAATTTCTAGCATCTACTGCCAGGAGTGATATGCCAGGAAGACTGTACCTGTCAAAAGACCTGGGGAAACAGATGATGCACTCAAGTGGACTTGATGAAGGGACTATTCTAAGGACAAGGGAAAGTTAAGGGGATTCCTCGTGAATGGCAAAGCACCCACAGGGAAGCATTTCCACCAACTGTTCTAAAGGGATGAACAAGGGAGCCTGTCCTGGAGACCAGGGAGAGATGCAGATGTAGGAGACAGCTACCCAACAAAAGCTTGGTCTTTATCAGGAAAGACACGCACTGCTGTGGCCTGAGCGGTACAGAACCAGAAGAAAGAATCAATACCTCAGCCTCTCCCTCCTTCCACTCTCCCATCTGCCAGTGCTTAAACCCAACAAGTGGCCAGAGGCCAAGAGTGATCAGCAGATGCTGTCCACAAGGGCAGCATCTGGGGCACTAACCAGGGGAATTAAGAGGAATTAAGCAAAGTTAACATCAACAATATGCCCATGGAGCAGCAGGGCAGTCGGGTGAAATAAATTATGAAGGAAATGGAAACTGACGAGAAGACAGAGGTAGACCACCCTTCGAAAAAGCTATCCCAGAGTGAGAGGAAGAGAGATCAGGTAAAAGCTGGAGAAAAAGAGGATTTTTTTAAAAAGGATGGAAGCATGTTTATAGGGGATTAATGGAGTAAATATCTGAAGGTAAATTTTTGTCTAATAAAATTATGGATTCACTGAATTACCCAGGGTTTGGCTGCCATTTAACAAGAAAGTGGCTTTGCCAACTATTATTTTTAAGTACTACTATGTGGCAGTTAACTTTGAGGTCTATAGTCATGACTAGGAAGTTTTCATCCCCACAGAGGACATCAGACATATAACAAATACATGAAACAAAGAAAGATATGATGACAGATGACCACGGCCACTTGAGTAGACATCTTGGTGTCATAAAAAGCACTGGAGTTACTATGTGGCAGTTTTTAATTAGATGCTTAAGTTTGTTTTTAATTTGAAATTTTTTAATAAATCATTTAAACAGATATTTGGAGACAAATGGATTAGGCATTCAATGGTCATGGAAACAAACACTTTAGGAAGAAAGAACTGCTAATGTAGAGAATTCTAATGAGAAAATGATCTTGGTGTATCTTGTAGGCAAGAAATAGATCAGGGTGTACAAACTGCGTGGGTATCAGACAGAGTACAGACAGGTGATATGGGAGAGGTAGGTAAAACAGATTATGTAAGTGTCAGGGAACCAGGTCTTCTGTGTTAGGTGAGGCCACTAGGGGTCTTTAACCAGGAGAGTGGTGTTAGGTGACATAAGCATTGTTTAAAATTCAGTGGATGCACATTCATGTTTATTACATGGATGTATTGTGTAGTGGTGGGGATTGGGTCTCAGGTGGCCCATGACCCAGATAATGAACACTGTGCCCCATAGGTAGTTTCTGAATCCTAACCTTCTTCCCTATCTCCCCCCTTATTGGTGTCCCCAGTGTCTGCTATTTTCATCTCTGTGATCGTTTATCTCCCTCATATGAATGAGAACATGTGGTGTCTGGTTTTCTGTTTCTGAGTCAGTTCGCTTAGGAAGATGATCTCCAGCTCCATCCATGTTGCTGCAAAGGACATGATTCCATTCTTTTTATGGCTATGTAGTATTCCATAACATATATATATATATATCACATTTTCTTTATCCAGTCATGATTGTTTCCATGATTTTGCTATTGTAAATAGTGCTGCACTTAACATACAAGTACAGGTATCTTTTTTATATACTGATTTATTTCCCTTTGGGTAGAACCCCTAGTAGTGAGATTGGTGGGTCAAGTGACAATTCAATTTTTAGTTTTTTGAGAAATCTTGAGGCTGCTTTTAAAAGAGCATTCTGTCTGCTATGTGGAAAAAACACTCAAAGGAAGGAGATGGTTAATCAAGCAACTGGTATAAGATTATGGTGACCCAGGCCTGGTGGAAGTGGTAAGGATAGAGCGATGGGGCATTCAAGGCTTCAAAGCGAGTGTTGGAGGTGAAGCCATAATGGAGTTGATGACTTGATCGAGTAGATGGTTGTGAGCATTGGTTGGTGAGAACAGAGCTGTTTGTCAGAAATATAATATGAGCAACATAGGTGATTTAAATATGCTAACAGCCACATCAACAAAAGTAAAAGAATCAGGTGAAGTAAATTACAATAAATACAGTTTTATAATGTTGCCTTTGTATTTAATTTTTCCAATTTTTTAAGTTTCTTTTTTATTATGGAAATGTAGGGTACAAGTAAGGATATTTTTTTTCAATTTTTCATTGTGTTAAAATATTCCATCTTACCCATTTTAAGTGTAGAGTTCAGTGGTATCAAATACATCCACAGTGTTGTGTGATCATCACAACCACCCATCTTTATAAAAGATACATTCATTTCATCTTGTAAAATGAAAATCTTTACCTATTATAAAATGACTTCCCATTTTCCCCTGCCCCTAGTCCAAGGAAACCATCATTCTACTTTGTCTCTATGATTTTAACTACTCTTAAGTATCTCATGTAAGTGGAAACATCCAGTATTTGCCTTTAATGACTGGTTTATCTCAGTTAGTAAAATATCTTTAATGTTTATCCATATTGTACCATGTGTTGGAATTTCCTTCCTTTATAGGGCTGGATAATATTCCATGGTATATACATACTGGGGGTGCCAAAAAAACGTAAACACACTTTAAGAGATGTTATTTATGTTTTACTTTTCAAAGTTGAGTTGAATTAGAAATGTGTAGTTTGACGTTTGCTCAAAAGATGGTGTTAATGAAATGAATGCTAGAGTCACCATGCATCATACATTTTGCTTCTCCCTTCATCCACCCATGAACACTTGGTGGTTTCATGTTTTAGCTATCATGAATAATGTTTATATGATTATATGTATATCTCTTTGAGACCTTGCTTTCAAGGTGGAATTGCTGGGTCATATTTTGAATCTATTTTTAGTGTTTTTCAGTAGCCATCATACTGGCTTCCACAGCTGCTGCACCATCTTATATCCCTACCAATTATTCATGAGGATCTCAGTTTCTCCATATCCTCACCAACATTTATTTTCTGGGGTTTGTTTGATAGTAGCCATCCTAATGGGTATGAGATGAAACCTCATTTTAGTTTTGTGCCTTTCTCTAATGACTGATGATTTGGGGAGTACTGACATCTTAACAATGTTAAGTCACATCAATTATCTTTTCCGGCAGTTCTATCCATATCACACACTGGCATCAGGTGTCTATAGAGAGCCATGAACTCAGTGCTCACCTGTGCGAGAAGAAAGCTGGCTCACACCAATTCACCAGTCACCTGAACTAAGCTACTTTGGGTATGAATGATGAATAGTAGAGCCAAAAAGAAAACTTGGGGGAATCTCACTCAGTTCCTTAAAGGTTCTCTGTATAAGAAGTCAACCCTTGAAAATGGAATGCATTTCCCTTTATTTTTGTCTTTTTAAATTTCTTTCAGCAATGTTTTGTAGTTTTTATTGTATAACTCTTGTGTCTCCTTTTTTAATTCCTAGGAGATTTCAGTCTTTCACTATTGAGTAAAATGTTTGCTGTAGGCTTTTCACGTATGAATGTTTTAATGTTGCAGTAGTTTCCTCTATTCCTAGTTTGATGAATATTTTTTAATCAATAAAGCATGTTGAATTTTGTCAAATGTTTTTTCTTCATGAATTGAAATGATTATGACTATCTTTCTTTTCACTCTGCTAATGTGACTGATTAGTACATTAATTGATTCTCATATGTTGCACCATTCTTGAATTCCAGGAATAAATTCATTTTTGTCATGGTGTATGTGGGAGGACCCAGAAAAACCTGTAATTTATGTATTAAAAATTGTGTATTTATTCTTACAAGTATAAACTTCAGTCACCTTCAAAGTACTCTCTGTTTGATGCAATACAGCTATCAAGATGCTCTTTACATTGTTCAAAACAGTTTTTAAACTCGTCAATTTTTATGCCTTTTAGTGCTTCTGTCCTTTTTTGTTTCACCTCTTCTACATTACCAAGACATTTCCCTTTGAGAACTTTTTTTCTATCCATTTGAGGACTTTTTTTTCATCTGGAAACAAACAAAAATTGCTTGGCTCAAGATCAGGTGAATAAGGAGAGTAAGGCATGGGGATCATTCCATTTTTGGTAAAACAACAACAACAACAACAACAAACAAACTACTGAACACTCAGTGCAGTGTGGGGAGGTGCATTGTCATGACAGAAGAACCAGTCACTTGTTTGCCATAAAAAATTAACAGAGGCCTAACACAGTCTATCACAATGATGCTAGCTGGTACACTGATGCCTGTGGGTTCCTAGAACACTCACCTATCAGAGGAGGCCTGCCCTACAAAAGATAATTCCAGGATCTGGAGGTACCTCATGTAATTCTTTTTATATGATGATGAATTTGTCTTATTTGTAAGTCATGTGCCTTAAAATGACGCTTCGTTCTACAATAATCAATCAGCAATGGATCACACATAAGACAATGGTCCTATAAGATAATAATATTATATTTTCTGTGCCCTTTCTATGTTTACATGTATTCAGACATACAAATACATACCACTGTGTTACAGTTGCCTGTAGTATTCAGTACAGTAACATGCTGTAGAGGGTAGTAGTGCAAAAACAATAAGCTATGCCATATGGCCTAAGAGTGTTATAGGCTATACAATTTTGGTTTGTATAAGTATATTCTATAGTTTTCACACAATGACTAAATCATCTGATGACACATTTCTCAGAACATATCCTTGCTATTTAGTGGTGCATGGCTGTATTTTGTTGAATATTTTTGCATCAGTGTTCATAATAGTGCTTTTTATTTTTATGTTTATTTTTTGCTTGTAGTGTGTCTGTCTTTGGTATCAGAGTAACATTGCCTTCATATATTTTGAAGCTTTTGAATTTTTAAGTGTTTCCTCCTTTTTGCTTTCTTGGAAAGATTTGAGAAAGTTTGGTGTTAGTTCTTTAAAAGTTCAGTAGAATTCAAAAGTTAAGCCATCAGGTCCAGGGGTGTTCTTTTTTTTTTTTTTCCTTTTTGTCAGGAGATTTGGATTACTGATTCAACCTCTTTACTACTCATAGGTCTATGCAGTTTGCTTATTTCTTCATGATTTAGTTTAGTAGGATTTGTCTTTCTAAGATTTTGTCCATTACATTCAGGTTACCAAATTGTTGATATACATTTGTTCATAGTACTTTCTCATAATACTTTTTATTTCCCTCAAACTGGTTGTGATGCCCACTTTTATTTCTGATTTTAATAATTTGAGTCTTCTTTGTTTTTTAGTTGCACTTGCTAAAAGATTGTTCATTTTATTGTTCTGTTCAGAGAACCCCAACTTTTGGTTTTATTGATTTTTCTCTATTGTTTTCTCTAGTCTCCATTTTATCTCTGCTCTAATCTATATAATTTCCTTTCCTCTGCTAGCTCTGGGTTTAGTTTGTTGTTCTTTTTATAGTTTCTTAAGTTGTGAGATTAGGTTGTTGATTGGAAATTGTTTTTGCTTTTTAATGTCAGTCAACATTTACAACTGTACACTTTCCCTACATCACCACTTTCTGTGCATTTCATAAGTTTTTGCATGTTGTCTTTTTATTTTCATTCATCTTTAAGTATTTTCTAAGTTTCTTATGATTTCCTTGTTTGGTCAACTCATTTAAGAGTGTATTTAGGTTCTACAAATTTGTGAATTTTTCATTTTTATTTCTGTTGTTGATTTCTAACTTCATCCAATTTTGGTCAAGGAAAATACTTTGCAGATCTCTATCGGCCTGCCATGAGGTTAGGGGAGGGGAATGGGTGCCTGCTACTGTGTTAAGAGCTCAAATGTCCTGAAATTAACTGCACTTTCCCATCTAAGCCTTCCCTTGGAAGTTGCAAGCCTTTAATAGAGTACTCAAATGGTTATACCAGAGAGACTCTGATGATGGCATTTTTCTAGATGGGGAAACAAATTCCCATGCTTCCTCATCTGCCATCTCCCAAGAATTCACTTCTTTAATATTATATTTTATTTAGTCCATAGTATACAAAATATTGTCACCCAGCATGTGATTGATATACAAATATTATTCACATATTTTAAATTTTTTATGCCAAGTCTTCAAAGTCCAATTAACATTTCACACACACAGCACATATCAATTCAAACCAGATACATTTCAATATCTCAATGTCCACACATGGCTGAGGCTGCCATATTGGAAAGTTCAGGACTTGAGCAACTGAGTTAATGCCATTTATGAAAATGATGAAAACCAGGGAGAAGTGGATTGTGAGTTCACATTTAAGGTCTCCAATGGATGTACAAAGGGAGATATCCAGAATGGAGTTGAAAATTTATACATCCAGTGATCGGGTAAGAGCTCAAGGCTGGAGACAGATCTGGAGTCACCCAAGAAGTATAAGTGTTCCATAAAGCCTGGAGACTGGACAAAGTGTAGAACAATGCATAGGTAGGAGAAGATGTAGGGTAGAACTCCAGGAAAGTTCAATATTCAGTCTAATTCTCACCCTTGGCACTAGTGTGATTTGGGTGGATATTTATTTGTAGATATTTCTTTGTGATATTTCTTTGTGATGCACATTGCAAGAGGGTCAGCATCCTTCTGGCCTCCATCCATTAGATGCCAGCAGCAACTCTCCAGTCCCACTCTGAGATGTCACAACAAAGACAAAACACGGCCCAGACCTTGCCAAATATCTTCTGGGGAATATTTACCCCTAAATTAGTGAGTTACTTGTTGGATAGAGGAGAAAATGTCAGTAAAAGAGATTGAGAAGAAGATGCCTGTGAAGTACATGAGGACTGGTACAGAAAAGATACTGTGTAGAGGGGAAGGGGATGGTGATGACTGGGACTCTAGTTTCTACAGATGACAAGAAATAGGCAAAATTAATCTGAATAAAGCATTTTATATATCCCAACATGCACAGAAGCAAGGCATTACACAATTAGTCTGATCATCTCTGGTGGGGGAGGAGATGCTGGATGGCATGAGACTAGAGAGCAATTCTTCATTTAAAAAGAAAATAGGCCAGGCTTGGTGGCTCACACCTATAATCCCAGCACTTTGCCTGAGCCCACAAGTCTGAGACCAAGCTGGGCAACATGGTGAGATCTTATCTCTACAATAAATCAAAAAAGTTACCCGGTCATGGTGGCATATGCCTATAGTTCCAGCTACTTGAAAGGCTGAGGTGGAAGGATCGCCTAAGCCCAGCAGGTCAAGGCTGTGGTGGCCGGGAGCATGCCACTGCTCTCCAGCCGGCATGACAGAGTGAGGCTCTGACTCAAAAAAAAAAAAGTAAAGAAAATAAAACAGAATGGAAATGTCTCCAGTGGTGAGATGGTACTATTCTGCCCACATGCCTCATTTCTCAGCAGGCAAAGAGGCATTGGAGAAAATATTCCTGACCAAAAGTCTCAAATAACAAAAACACAAAGACTGGGGGATTAGTCTTTTTCAGAAAACACAATGTCATATTTATTCCACTTTCTGTGACTTATTAAATTTCCTGCTATAGTAATTATAGTCATGTATTGTTATGAGGTATAAACACTAGAGGAACTTATTACTGTCAGAGATTATTATTAAAACTATACAATTTTGCCTACAGACTAACACAAGCAAAAAGAAAGTTATTAAAACTCATTTTTAGGAGTCTGCTTGTATCCTTGGGCTGAGTTCTAAAGCAGAGTAGAAAATTGATACTCTGATAATTTTAATTTACAGTACTTTTATTAACAGCACATCTTGTCTCCAACAATTAATCTTGACAGATTTTTACTCTTCTTTCTGAATGCAGACTGAATTTTGATAGTCTATTTCTTGCAATACCTGCAATGCATGAAAATGTTTATCTGTTCTGCGTCGTGTTTCTCTTAAAAAGGTGGTTAAACTTAAAGCATTCAAAATATTTCACTACTATAAAATGTTTGAGATAAAGAAAGCATTATTACCATAGTAATAATCACATGACTACATTCACCTCTCTTTCCTCTCTCCCTCCCGCCCTTACTTTCCTTCTTTCTCTCTCTCTCAATGAGGATATTTCCAATGAGCAGATATCGTAGGTCTAGGGACCTTTTGCAGGCCTTTAGTAACCACTGTTATCTTTTCAGATCTGCTGCTTATCCCATGACATAAAGGGATTGAACACTATGGAAGCGTGAACTTTCACGGGCATTGGATTTGCTAAGAAGAATGAGTAACTCTCAGGGAATCAAAATATCTCCAAGTGGAGAGACTCAGATCAGGGCATTCATCCAGGACAAGTGCTAAAATAAAAATTGCTTTGCCCAATAAATACAGTCTTTGGTCCAGTGAGTAATGCCTTCTAATCCAGAAAATCCCTGACCCAAGAGTTGAGGTTTTACTGACTGCTGACTGAATAGCAAAGACTCTTTGTTGGGATTATTCATTTGCACATTTTGGGACGCAAGAGGAATCTTGATGAGGTTCTTGCTCATATAAGAGTAAGTTCCTAAAACACAGTTTCCAAGCTGCTCAGGAGGACAACTTGGAATATTCATTAAACGTCCAGATTCTCTTAAAAAGGTGGTTAAACTTAAAGCATTCAAAATATTTCACTACTATAAAATGTTTGAGATAAAGAAAGCATTATTACCATAGTAATAATCACATGACTACATTCACCTCTCTTTCCTCTCTCCCTCCCGCCCGAGCAAAACAGAAGTGTGGATAGGGGAGCCTGGGGAATGGAAGAGGAATGTCTAGGTCTGGTGATCACATAGACTTGAAGTACATCTGGACGTGCAAAAATGTCTGGTTTTACTCAGAGCTTATGGGAACATTCCCGTCTAGGAGTGGTCTTGGTTATTTTAATGGTATTTAATGATATTCTTAAATTCTTCAGTGCAAAGTCAGACTTTTGGGGAGCAAATTTTCTAAGAAAATGAGAGTATCCATCTATTAAAAAATATGTTAATTACTACATTTCACATGCATTGCCAGTCAGGACCAGGAATCACTGGGATGTGATAGCTGCTCCCAGGACAGAAAATAAGTTGGCAGAGCCAACTCCATTTATTCTATGGATTTAAAATTCCTGATAAGAGCTACCTGCTTCAAATGGAGAAACTTTAATACAACTGGCTCATTCCTCTACCTGCAATATTTACAGAAGGCAGATTCGGAGCCATGTTTTCCTCACTTTTCTGGGGAATTGCTTTTGCCTTTAGAATTATATTTCAAAATTAAAGACACTTTTTTCCCTCCCTATGGCTTATTTCTGGATACATTCACCTAATGTAGCTAATGAAAAAGTTAGAGATTATTGTGCTGTATTAGCTTAACAGTCAAAATTCTAATTTACTTATTTATTGCTATATTAGCCTGTTAAATATTATTCCATGTTTGATAAAAATAAATAATAATGTATTTCCTTTGGTGTTGTTTATCAATTTATTTTTTCAGATAGTAATTAGGTGATTTGTAGGAATAAAAGGTTGGGAATCTGGAAACCGCATGTATTAGGAGGATGAGGAAAGGCACAGTTAATTGCAAAACTTTGCTAAGGAAATCTACAGCCTATCTCTAGAATTCTAGTCACAGAAAAAATAAATAAATATTGAAGTGAAAGACAGTTGATTTAATCTAAATCAATTTTTTGTTTTATAGTATCAGAAAATAGCAAGCTTTTTCAAAAAGGGTTTCTTTATTTAGAGGCTAAAAATGTATTTTTTAAAAAGAAAATTTTAGTTTAATATTTTAATACATTGTTGTGTGTTTTTGGGGTAATTTAATCTGTGGAATATATCATACATCAATTAATTATTTTGTAAGTGACACCTAGTAAACCAGAGTGCAAATCAACAATATATGTGTGTTTCTATGCATGTGCACACACACACACACACACACACACACACACACACACACACACACGCATAGGTTTATGTATGCATATGTGTATACATATGTACATTTACATCTATCTGTTTATTAAACTTGAGTCAAGTTTTAATACAAGGATTAATGCTCAATGAACATATTAAAGGAAAGACAAGTGATTTTTGAAGACTTAAGACTCTTCTTTTGACTAATTTTTTTAAAAGGACAAATAAAAGAAAATAAAGACCATTGAATCCAAAAGTTCTAACTAGACCCTAATTTACCAATTTTCCAATCATTATCTCCTCTGTAGAATTATGAACCTTTGCTAATAACCAAAGCATAACACTGCATTTCTGGAAAATCAAGGCAAAAATAAACAGTAAATGATTGAGGCAGAAGAAAATGTTTTCCCTTTTAACAACCAAAAAGAGAAGAAGGACTTTCCCTTAGGATCACAAAGATAACAGGAACTAGATTTAACTTTGCTTCTCAAACAACTATAAAACAAGACAGATGTATGAAACAATGGCTATCAGATATTATACACCAGGTGATTCAAGACAGTGATTCCTAGAAAAATAAAACAAACAAGGTCATCCCTACAAGTGTCCCAGGTCACTGAGGATAGAGACTTCCAGTCCAGGGCAAAGAGTTTGAAGATGTCCAAGCCCAGAGCAGAGTTCTGACAAATATGAAAATGGAGGGGGCGGGGAGAGAGAGAGAGAGAATGAAAGAGAACAAGAGAATGTTTCATAAATTTTCAAAGAGTTCCCCTCAAGATGTTAGCTTAGAACGAATTTGTAATTACATATGAAGAAACCTCCAAGACCAAGGTAAGAATCCCTAGAAAATAATAGATGGAATCGTTTCTGGAGAGCTCATTCATGGCCATAAATGCTTTGTGTTTCCACCACATTCAAGGCAGAAGAAAAGATTAATGAATTTGAGTCACAGCAGTAGATACTATTCAAATTTAAACACAAAGAGTAAGAAGATAGAGCAAGAAATGAACAAAGCATCAGGAATCTGTGGATGTATAAAACAGTCTAATATATGCAAAACAGGGGTCTGGAAAAGCAGGAATGAAAAACATTATGCATGTATATTTGCAGAAATGGTGGCTAAAATATTTTCAAATTTGATAAGAGCAGTAAAGTCACATATCCCAGAAGCTACACAAACCTGAGAAGAAGAAACATAAAGAAAGGCATCCAAAGATGCATTGTAAGCCAGAAGCAACAGGGAAAGGAACAAACACAGAGAAACAAAATAAGAATAACACCATACTGCTGATCAGAAACTATGCCATCCAACAGACAGATGAAGGTCCTTGCTAAGATTTTAAAAAGGGAGAGAGACGCATTCATCCTTGAATTCTATTCCACCATGAATACCATTTAAAAATGAAGGCAAAGAAGATTTTCTAAATCAAAATCTAGGAGAATGCAGTGCAAAGACAACCAGCATTATAAAAAAATGGTAAAAAAAAAAAAAAGTCTTCAAAAAGAAGTAAAACACCAGGTAGAAATTTCAATATACACAAAGGAATGAAGAGCACCCAAACTTGTAAGCACATGAACAAATTTAATTAATTTATTTTCTTGTCACTTAATTTCTTAAAAACTTAATTATTTAACAATAAAATAACAACAATATGATGTAGAATTTATAATATTTGTAAAAGAAAGATGATGACAGTAGCATAAAGGTTGAGAGAGCAGATATGAAAGCACATAATTGTACTGTCACCATAATATATGTAAATTATGGCATAAGTATGGGCTATGGTACATTTATATATAAATACTGTTAAGAACACTAATAAATAGCCAATGTCTAAATACTATAAAAACACTTGAAAAAAGCACTAAAAAAGAAGCTAGAGTGTGTATGATAACTAGAGGATAAAATTGAATCACAAAACTAATTAATACAAAATAAGGCAGGCAAAGAGGAAAAATGACATGCAAAATTGATGGGATATTTTCCATAAATAGTCCTGAAACAGTTGGATATCCATGGGGATAAAAATGAATCTCAATCTTGGTCTCATACTACATACAAAAATTAACTCAAAATAGATTACAGACCAAAATACATAAGCTAAAATTATAAAACTTTTAGATGAAAATACAGAAGAAAATTGTACTCACCTTGGCTTATGCAAAGATTTATTCAACTAAACACTAAAAAGCACACATTATAGCAAAATGTTTGATACTTTGGACCTAAACAAAATTTAAAACTCTTGCTCTTCAAAAGCCATTGTAAAGAAAATCAAAAGACAAGTCAGAAACTAGAAAAATGAAAATATATATCTAATAAAATATCTATGTCCAGAATATACAAAGAATACTTAAAATTCACTAATAACTTTTTTTTAAAGCAGGATTTATTGAGAGGACAGAAAAGTTCCCACAGTGGGAGGGGGACCCAAGGGGGTTGCCCAACAAAATAATTTTTAAAAATGAGACACAGATGTGACTACGTGGTTCACCAAAGAAAATATATACAAATTTGCATGTAGAAAAATGCAACATTGCTAGTCACTAGGGAAATGCAAATTAAAATCACAGCTATACCTACACACCTATCAGAATGATTAAAATGACAAGTGTTGGCCAGGATATGGAAAAACTAGAATTTTCCTATAGTGCTGGTGTAAGTGACAGAACTAACTACTTTGGAAAACATTTTGACTGTTTCCTATAAATAGTCACCTACCATAAGATCCATCAATTCCACTCTTAGTTATTTATCCAAGAAAAATGATAACATATATGCACACAAAGGCTTTTGTAAGCAAATGTTTACAGAGATTTTATAATAGCCAAAAGTTAGAAATAGTTTAAATACCCATCAACCGGTGAATGAATTAAGGAATGGTGCCATAGTCATAAAATTGAATACTACCTAGCAACCAAAAGAAATTGAATTACTGATACAACATTCTAAATGAATCTGGAAAACATTTTATTAAGTGAAATAAGCCAGGTATGAAAAACCGCATACTGCTTGATTCCACTTATATGAAATTCTAGAAACAGGCAAAATTAATGGTAATAAAAGCAGATCTTCGCGAGGGGCCAAAGGGTTAAGGGAGGGAGTAACTTCAAAGGGTCACAGGGAAACTTCTCCGGGTGATAGATGTGTTCTATAGCATGACCATGGTGATAGGATGTAGTCACTTGTCAACTTTATCCAATTGTAGCTTACAACTGGGGTTTTATGGTATACGAATACTAATTCTATAAAGCTGACTAAAACAAAGAAAAACATTGGGGGAAAGAAGCTAGCAGTAATGTAAAGATAATGACAAAAAGAAACTGAAATCCTGATTGAGCTTTAACAGAGGCAAATGGTGATTAGGAACCCAGAAGCTTCATTACCTTTCAAGCACTTGAGCAATGCCAGCCCATTAATCCATGCTCCCAGAGAGCAGAAGAATAGTTGGAAATGGCCTTAATGATCCTGGAAGAGATAAGCAGCCATGTCCTGGCAGCACTCTGCCTGCTCAGTAAATACTGAATGATGGGGGGAGGTAGGACAGCAGGAGCAGGAGAGGACACTGCAATGCTTCCTGGTTGCCAGTGTCTCCTGTGGGCTGGATGCTGGGAGAGGTTTTCAGAATTCAGAAGAAAACATGACAGATATGCACCCGAGAAGATGACTCACACAGAAAACGAATGAGGCACTTGTGTAATCCTCCAAATATTTCTTAGAATTCCAATTATGCTAAGTGTCATGAAAAAGGAAGCAATATTGTGAAGGCTTCCAAGAGTGTGAATCATTCAAGATGAGATTTGAGGTGTCATTTTAAGTTGGTCGGGTGAAAACAGGGGGAAAAGTTATCCTAAAGCTGAAGGAACAACATGTACAAAGGCCCTGCGACAGAAAACACAAGATACCTCAAAATCTCAAAAAACTGACATGCTCAGAGCAGAAAACACAGTAGGGAAGATGTGAGAAATGAGGATGGATCTGTAGTTCTCTACTTTAATTATAGGCTAAAATCACATGAGTAGCTCTGAAAACAATATTTATGTCCAGACTTTATTCCAGTTACTTCTAATTAGCAACTAGCATTGCAAACCTTAGGATGGAAAGATGGGCAGAAGTCAGGTCAGACAGAGTCATATAGCCTGGTTTAGGGACTGGATACTCTCTCCCAGGGGCAATGGGAAACAAATAGAGAGACACAGAGGTGAGAATGTAAAATTAAAATACTTAAAGAAAATTACTCTGGCTGCAGAATGAGGGTTGGGCAGATTGAATTTGGGAGATCTGTTAAGAATCCCTAAAGTATTCAGGTTGAAGACAGTGGTATAGCAGGAAAGGCAGGGATGGACTAAACGGAGTGGAATCAGTTTGGAGGTAAAGTTTACAGGACTCATTAATGAACTGCCTTTCGGGGCACAGTGAAGAGATAAAAGTGTCAAGGATACTAAGAATGACTCCCTGATGACTTTTCTCTGGCTGGGCACTCTGTTTTCTCAGACATGTGCTGGAAAAAAGAGACAAGGGGCATCTTTTTTTTCTTTTTCTCTGTCTTTTTTCCCTTCCTTCCTTCCTTCCTTCCTTCCTTCCTTCCTTCCTTCCTTCCTTCCTTCCTTTCTTTCTTTCTTTCTTTCTTTCTTTCTTTCTTTCTTTCTTTCTTTCTACTTTGCTTCAACCTATATTTTTTTCCACAATTGAGAATTTGGTATGTTTAGTGGGAAACAAAATCTGATGTTCAAGGCCCTCAATTTCTGAATGGACAATGATTTTGAATTCAAAACCTTC
The DNA here is from genome assembly GCF_000164805.1 of Carlito syrichta. NCBI lineage: Eukaryota > Metazoa > Chordata > Mammalia > Primates > Tarsiidae > Carlito > Carlito syrichta. The sequence continues at coordinate 109,207 of NW_007070764.1, read as the reverse complement.
TCTATCTCTAGTGTCATTAAGTGTCCTAAAATCATTCTTGAAGAAAGTTCAAACACGTGAAGTGCCCTTGTTTTGAAAACCAAACAGCCAACCAACCAGCCAAGCAAAAAACAGCAAAACACAACAACAACAACAAAAAAAACTTCTTATTCAAGCAAAGTGGAATGAAAATAAATTTCTAAATTCACCTCTTAAAACATCTGTCCTATCTGGAAATTCTTTGTTTCCAGTTTTTCTAAATCTTGGAGAAGGTTTACAACTGAATGAAGGTTTCTCTGCAGATAGAGACACCTGAGTCAGTTGATACCTTGAGTCAAGTTCTCCCCACACAGAACCGAATAAAGGTTCTGCAATCTCTGTGTGTTGCTCTGTGTGGAGTCCAAAATGTTCCCCAAAGGTTGGGGGAATATATTGTCACAGAAATGGAGGGCAGCACAATATATCCTCTAATAAAAAGTGTGGGAGGAGGATCCAGCTGGGTTGCAATGCATTGCCTTGGAAATCTTGTCATTGCCGTTTCATCACAGATAGTCTTTCGCCAACTGTGGATGTTTCTTCCTAGTTTTATTTACCCCTTGTGAACTTCTGCGATAAGAGAAAACACAGAAACAAGTAGACTGTCCTGGTTTGCAGCACGGAACCATCAGGAGAAGCTGACAGTGAGCATGTTCATCTGTCTTTTGATGTAAAGGAGTAGGCATAGGGACCATGCTCCACTCAAGCCTCCACCTCTAAAACAAGCTTCTTTCCACTTGTTCAACTCTCCTGGTGGTTGCTTACTTATGCATTAAAAGATCCCTTTTCATTTCAACTGATTAACCCATCACCAAAAACCTCACCCCACCTGTCAAAAAAAAAGAGAGCGGAACAGAATTTTCTTGCCTGCCATGAACTTGCTCAGGCAACAGCCACTTCCCTCGAAGGCCAGGCTTGCCAAGCTGCCCTGGTGTATGAGCCCTTAGGTCTCATTTCCAGCTAAAGCCAGCAATTGTGCTTCAAAGGAAGCCAGGAGGCAAATGTCATTAGAAGAGTTTGAAGCGTATTTGAAACCACGGAGATGGTCTGGCCACCTGTCTTTATCCTGCCAGCTCCTATTAAACCATCAAAGGCTTATTTGTGTTCCTTTGATGTGGGCTGCAAGTGTATTTCCTGTAAATGATGGTAGATTAAATGTTATAAATGGACCCAAAAGGCGTAGCTGGAAGAGTACCAATTCCCCATCTTGGGATCAACTGTATTTCTAGTTAAATATCAGTTTCTTACAGTTTCAGCTAAGGTATATATACTGTCTAAAGTGGGCAACCTCTCTGAAGAGCAGTTAATGCTATTGCTATATTCATCAAAATTTAAAATACCCATATCTGGGTTTCTGATTTGGGTTTTAATTGCAGACAATACTAATATTGAGAACAAGAAATAAAATGAATAAAACAGCCCAAGAAGCTTCTGTTTGAAAGCAGCAAGAGCAGCCACTGCAGCTACAGAGTGAAGACTCAAGGCTCCCGCTGAGTGAACCCAGCATCTTGTGAGCATTTTTCAGCTCTGTCACAGGTTCTGGTTGTGGGCTTGGGGGTGATGGGTGGGCAGAAGCTGGGCAGTGGGATCTACCACAAGAGGAGACACCAGTGAAACTTACGACTTTCTCATCAGACTGGAGAGACAGCAATTGAAGTGTGGGACTGCCAGGAGATAAGGAGCCAGGATTTCTCTGAAAAGGGAAAGATTAAGAGGTGAACTCAATTCCCTGTAATTTCACCTTTGAACTGTGCAGGGCAATGGACAAGGAGAACTGAGAAGATAGGGAAGGGTTTTCAACAATCTCTAGGGCTAAGAGGACCCAAATTATCAGAAGCAGACTCTGTTAAGGAGTAGGATCTCTAGGAAACACATCAGATTCTCCACAGGGACCCCTGGCAGGTATTCCTTGGGGCAGGTGTGCACTAAATCAGAGGTGAACACACACATCCACAAGGCAGAAGTTGACCCACACAGACATCACCATGGGAGTATGACAAAGGTGACGCAGAGAGAGGAAGATGGCCTTGTGGACAAATGACTCAGGGTCATAAAATTCTCTGTATTAGTGGAGCAAAGGAGTTCAACACCAGTTGGATCGTGGATCTAAATGTGAAGTGCAAGACAGTAAACCTTTTAGAACATACAGAAGATCTTCATTACCTTGGGGTAAGTAAATATTCTTAAACAAGGCACAAATCACACTGAGTCTGAAGGAAAGAATGATTAATTAGTCACCTTTAAAGTTGACAAAAGACATCTTACAAGAGTGCAGAGGCAAGCCACAATGTGGGAGAAGATGCTTGCAATACATGTAGCCAACAAAAGTCTTTGATCTAGTTTGTAATAAAGAACACTTACAAATCAAAAAGGCAAAGACAGATGTCTCAGCAGGAAATAAACGACTTGAACAGCCATTTCACCAAGTAGGAGGTTAAACAGCCACCATAGATAAAGGAATGTAACCAGAGCATTCATCATCATGGAAATGCACATTCACTCAAACTGTGGTATCACTACATAATCACTAAAATGGCTAAAATGAAAAGACAATGCCAAATATGGGCAAGAGTGTGGAGCACCTTGAACTCTCATGAACTGCTAGTGGGAGATTAGATGCACACCAGCTTGGAAATCTCTTTGGAGTATCTATTAATGCTGAACATGCAGATAATCTATAACCAAACCATTCAACCTCATGGGCATACAAAACAGAAATGCACACTTATTTGCACTAAAATTTTGTCAAGAATATTTACAGCAGTTTTATGAGCAATAGACAATGTGAAAACTACTCAAATGTCCATCAACAGAAAAATAAGTAAGTTAGTACTATTTATATAAGGGAGTCTTATACAATAATGAGAATGTACAAACTCACAATTCACACAACAACATGGAGGAATGTTATAAAGAGTATGTATCCTCTGTTTCCTTATATAAGGAAAGTTCGCAATCAAGGGAAACTAATCTACGATGATAGAAGACAGGATGGTGTTTACTCTTGAATGGAGGACGTCATGTCTAAGGTGACTTCTGGAGTTTTAGTCCTACCGATGTTTGTTTTGGGTGGCAGCTACTTGTGTGTGTTCTCTTTATGAAAACCCATTCATCTGAACGTTTATGATTTATACATTTTCCACATGGTTGCTATACTTCAATAAATATCTTTCTTTAAAAATGCTCATATCCCCTGGCCCAGAATTCCTTTCCTTAGAATTTATGCTACCGATATGCTCTCATGAAGTAAAGATATACATAGAAGGTACAGTTTTTTTTATTGTTTTGTTTTGTTTTGTTTTGTTTTACAGTATTGTTTCTTTTCGCCAACAATTGAAAAAACTTCATGTGGCTCTGTTTAAATAAATTAAGCCACATCTTTACAATGCAATATTATATGGCCATGAAAAAACAATGAGATAGCTCTATATGAGCCAGTAAAAAACCAATCTCCAAATATAAATTAACTGCAAAAAGCAAATTGCAAAACAGTAAGCATTGTATTCTTCCATGATTGCTAAATACTGCAGATAGACAGAGAAATCTACATGTATCTGAAGAATTACACTAAGCTGGTAATGATGGCTGATTCTGTATTGAGAAGCAAGGCATTCAGGTCTGAGATAAGAGGGAGAGGTACCTCTTTATACCCTTTGTTCTCTTTGACTTTATTTCTATTTTTAATCATGGGCATATATTATTTTTCAGTCCCATCTCAGCCCACATTTCAAGAAAAAAAAACGAATGCAAAGAGAACATGATAGGAACAAACTGTTAGTAATTTATGATTTAGTAATTTATGTTCTTTTTTTTTCCTTTTGTACTCAGGGATTCAAGGCATTTATCATGTTTTAAATTAATCCATGGGCATTAAATGTAGTTGACATTCTGCTGTTTACTCATAGCAACTGTATAGCCACAAGAGGTCTTTGCATGGCACAAGTGTCACAAAGGAGCATGAGAGGATGACAGGATAAAGCAGCTTCCTCCCACCCACCCTCAATAGGAAGGAGAGAGATGAGAGCTAGGGCTACAGTGAATAGAGCGGGTAGTAACTAGTCACTTATAAAGTAGCTATCCGAGCAGTCCCTTACAGCACTGCAGGGATCAATACGACCCTGCTTGTGTTATTGTATTCACAGGGGAAGGGGTGCTGTTGGGTCTCAAGAGACCTTTTTCAAGCAGATCCTACTCTTCAATGCAGTAGGAAATAAATTCAACTACTTGAGTGAAGAGAAGTGGCCTTGGCAAGGAAGCATTTTGCCTTAAGCCAGTTTAGTAATTAGGTAGAAAAACTTGAAGCAAACACAATGCATGTGTAGATTATAATGTTTTAAACCTATTTTCCCAAACAGTGAATCAACGGAAGCATCATGCGAACCCAGGGCAAGGGTATCCTCGCATGACTTGTAACAGAGCAGGGAGAGAGAGGAATGGTGAGCATCAGGATGGGTAGTCCAGGAACACGCAGACAAAAACGAACAGGGCGCTCCCTCTTTCTGGAGCAAGTGGGTATCCATGGGCAGGAGCTGAGGTGCATATTAAAAAGAGCAGCAAACTAGAAGCCATGAGTGCATAGCATGGTAGGAAGTAAGTGCTCAGTTAAGGTGTGTTCAATCAGAACCGGCATGAGACACCCAGGAAGCTTATCCTACACCAAATTCAAGAGCCACTTCAAGGACTGGATGCATTTATGAAATAATCAAAACTGAGATATAGACATAGAAGCTACAGATATGGAGAAAATATGCATGTGTGTGTGTGTGTGTGTGTGTGTGTGTGTGTGTGTGTGTGTGTGTGTGATTTCTGTATGGTGTATAATTTATATCTGTGTAATGTAACATACGTAAGGTATGTATTATGCATAATTTACATGGACCATGCCTATAATATATACTTTATAATGCTGCATATATTTGCATGTGTCTGTATATATATCCATGTACACATATGCATATATACACACATACACTTAATATGAGAAATTCTACTTGTGGTTTTAGGAATATTCATTGCAGCATTGTTTATAATAACAATATGTTGCAACAACCTAATAGGGTTGACCACAAAGACAACTGTACTTGCAATTGTATTTCCACTCTATGAAATCCAAAACAGGTGTTAGTCAAGAAAAAGTCAGTTTTATCTACCAACATGGAAAGAGTTCCAAGAGATAAACACTGGGTTGCAGACCTATGCTTATAGAATAACCCCATCTATGTTTAGCTCATATGTACAGTGACTCTACACTTCTACAGGTGTTTGTCTATTTTGTGAATGCTTACAGAAAGGTATGGAAAGACACTGTCTCATTAGTAATGAGGAGGGAAGTGCAGCCAGGTCTGGCTGTGAAGTCAGAGTAACTTTATTCTTGTTTGTGATGTTTGATATTTTTAACAAAGAAAACATACACATGTAATCTTGGAGTTTTAGTTATTTTTACCTTAGTGAAATGATAGAAATGAGACCACTTTATAAATTACATAGGAGTATTCAGATATGGTGGTATTAAGTACATAAATTGAGCCTTGTGTTAGGGACTACAGTGAATTCAGAGACAGATCAGCCAGATCACAGCTCTATGTAGACCTCTCTGCACAGTAGATCTGCTGTAATCTTCTACTGTCTGGAGCAATGCTCACTCATCCATCCATTCTACAAATTTTTTGTGCCCGGCAATATGATGGGTGGTTGGAAGACAAAATTTCCAGGCTGCTTGCAGAGGAAAGAAATACATGGGAAATTAAAATAATAGCTGGACTTCCTGAGTGCTTGACAGAGACTATGCCAAGTGCCTCACAGAAGCCTCTTATATACCACAAAGTGGAGCTGTCACTTTCCCTGCTGTGCAAATGAGGAAGTGGAGGAGGAAAGGCTGAAGCAAAATGTCTAGTTAAAAAGCATAACTGCTGGGCTCGGTGGCTCAGCCTGTAATCCCGCGCCTTTGGGAGGCTGAGGTGAGTGGATTGCCTGAGCCCGCGGGTTCGAGACCCGCCTGGGCAGCGAGACCTCATCTCTACAATAAATCAAAAAATCAGCCGGGCGTCGTAGCGCATGCCTGTAATTCCGGCTACTTGGAAGGCTGAGGCGGAAGGATCGCCTGGGCCCAGCAGGTAGAGACTGGGGTGGCCAGAAGCGGCCACTGCACTCCAGTCTGGGTGACAGAGGGAGGCTTCAACTCAAAAAAAAAAAGCATAACTAAGAAAGAAAATCAGGGGGCTTTGACTCTAGAAACTGTTACCACCAGACTACAGAAATGATAAATAAAAGCAGCCAGGTGTGGTGGCTCATGCCTGTAATCCCAGCAATTTGGGAGGACGAGGTGGGAGGATTGCTTGAGCCCAGAAGTTCAAGACCAGCCTAGGCAATACAGCAAGACCTCATCTCTAAAAAAAAAAAAGTTGCCAGGCTGGTGGCATGCACCTGTAGTCCCAGCTACTAGGGAGGCTGAAGTGGGAGGATCACTTGAGCTAGGAAGTCAAAGCTACAGTCATCCATGATGACACCACTGCACTCTCACTTGAGTGACATCTACAGAAACAACAACAACAACAACAACAACAACAAAACCTCGAACCCTCCAGAACTTTACAAAAGTAGAAGAGATTCCTGAAGACAGGTTGACTAGAAGGGTGCAAGAAGATTCTGGTGGCAGGAGCTTGGGAGGATTTGTGGCTTTTAAGTTTCATAAACTGGTAGAAAGAACATAGCAAAATGCCCATGTCAGCAAGAGAGTATCCACTAAAAGCATGGAAGTTGTATGATTTTGGAAAATTGAACTGAAATAGAATGGTCTCTTATAGAAATAGGAGGAGTTTAATGTTTCCACTTTTCATTTGTTGATCCATTCCACAAATATTTGTTGAGTGACTGCTTTTTCCCTCACTGAGCGGGAGCTGAATATTTAATCCAGAACAAAACAAGGTTTGTGTCTGCTTTCACAGAGCTCAAAGTTTGTGTGGTAGGAATGAAAATAAACTCACAAATCAAAGTTAAAAGTATTGACTTCTGGTCCCAGCAATAGGGCAGAGAAGATAATCAAAATAGCTTCAGCTATCATTTTATTATTTTATTTTATTTTAAATCTCCCCTGTCTCTTAGTGTACAGATTACTATTTTAAAATGCTGATAAATCATAATAAATATTATTTCAGTAGGCATAACTAAGAGAGTTGAGAATGAAGAATTTCCAGGTGCAGAAAAAGAAGAAAAAGTTTAAAGCCTGAGGGGTTCTCCAGGTGAGCTGTAGCTGCCCCAGGAGGTCAGGTGTATGCAGAGAGTTGTTGATCTTGCAAAGTTAAAGGGGCTCATAAAACACATTTTGCCAGACCCCAGCCCACCTCCCAAGTTTCTGATTCAGTCGGTTGGTTTGGGTGTGAGATCCTGTATTTCTAACAACTTCCAGATGATGTCTACAATGCCAGCCTAGGGAATCCACTATGAGAACACTGACTTAGACATTTAGGTACAGTAAGAACAGAGCAAGGAGAGCAGGTGGGACTGATGGACTAAAAAAGCCAGGACCCTCAAAAGCCACACCATTATTGAAAGTTAACATACACAAAAACATTCTCCACCTGCAATACCATAGCCTTTTATTCATTCCTTCCTGGCCTCACCTGAGAAATAAAATAAAAGATCTCTCCCAATAATGCATCATGAGGAACGGTATTCCACATTGATTTGGGGTTCAACATTCAAGTCTCATATTATCCTCAAATTTTCAAGCCAAAGATTTAGCATAAAAGCAGCCCTAGAACATCTGACAGAAACCAGCACACACCCTCAGTCCAGGCACACAAGAATCCAACTGGTCAACCTCACTATACATGGCCTCATAATTCAAATTATAAACTGCATAAACAACTTCTCCACCTTGAGTAGGTGTCTGCAGTCTCCCACAAACAACGGGATCAAACGCTCATGCATCACAGATAACAGAAAACTGTATTATACATTGAATGTGTTAAAAATTACTTAAAGCCTAAGAGGAAAAAGCAAAGTCATGAGAAAACAATGCACCATGGCTACAGCATTGTGGGCAAAAGGGGGCCAACAAAATTTCTTGAATGAAACTGCAGCTGCAGAAATTGGAAACTCTATCCATGAAAGGGTTGAACAGCAGATAAATTGCTGAAAGAAGAATTAAGAAGTTGGTGATTCATAAAAATAAATTAACCCAAAAGAAGCACAGAGAGAAAGGAATATAGGAAATGGGTTTAAGATTAAGTGACATGAAAAACAGAACAATATGTCCAACGCCTATATAATAGGAATTCAGGAAGGAGGGACCTAAGGTGAAGGGCAGAGTCATATTTAACATACAGCTCATGACTTCCCATCACGAATGAAGGGAAAAGCTGTCACCACACTGAACACATTTTTAAAAGGAAGTCGTACCTAAGCATGTTTAAAGCAGCCTAAGAAAAAAGACTTATTCTCCTATGAAGGCAGGACAATTCCACTGACAACACAATTCCCAACAGCAACCACAGAAGCTAGAGTGTTAAGAGGTAACAGCCCTTAGTTGTCTGTCTCTGCCTGGTTGATAAGGGAGAAAGAGAGAGAGTCTCCCAGGAAGGTTTTAATGAGAGCCTGCATCCACATGGTTTGGGGACAGAGGGAGTTATTTAGGCAGAGAGGACAGTGCTTAGGAATGACAATCACCAACTTGTTAATTCTTCTTCCTCCTCCAGAGGACTCCCAGGGTAAAATATAATTGTTAAAGAAATGGAAAGATACAGACAAGCTGGAGCAATGACAAGCATCGAGATCTGGAATATGAGGATGAGCTTGTCACCGTACATACATCCATTTGAAACTGGAAATGAACATAAGATTAACATTAGCCACCATTGCATTGGAGGGCTTTCTTTGCCAGGTACTACGAATCTTCCGTTCATGAGCATTCAAGGACAGGACCACCTAGAGGGTGGGAACTGGAATCATCTTAGTTGACAGATGAGGCAAATAGAGCTTTAAAACGAGGAAATACTTGCTCAAAGTTGCCAGTGAATCAAAGCAAGAGCCTGGGTTTGAACTTGGACCACCTCAAAACAATTATGACCTGGCTTCCAGAAGGGTGCCCTCTAAACTCAGTACCTCAAAGGAAATAAGGCTTCCATAGTCCATGGTCCTGGGCTCTGGGGGACACAGATTCCAAAGTCTAATAGGAGTTAACAACTTAAACACACAACTCCCGGGACAGGGAAGGAGACAAATACTAAGACATACATATGAGTTTAAGCTGGGGATGAATTTGTAGCAAAAATCAAAATGATTAGGCTTAGTGTCATAAATCAGTGATTCTGATAAAGAGAAAATAATTAGAAACACCGCTAATGAGATAACGTTAAGTTTTAGCAAGACAAAGTTTAATTTGGGCCTAAGTAAAGGGAGTTTTTAATTGTTAGAAAGAGCAAACTGAAGATCAATTTTCATATATTAGGCAAAGTCTCCATAAGCTGATGTGATTAAGCATTAGCCAAGGAAGACTTAAAATCCTTATCAAGCCCAATCAACGGGTCTTCTAGGTCAGCTCAGGATAAGGACAGAAAGAGGAAAGTGAATGCTGAGTTTATCCTGGAAATCATAGCTCAGAGTTTGTCCAAGGATAGAATATCAGTTAAAAATCTTTATTTTGTGAGTTGCAGAAAGAGTACTTCATGTAGTGAAAACATTATCAGAAACTGCTTGATTATGGTAAAAAATAAACTAAATAGTAGGAATATTGGGATTTGGGGATTTAAGCAATTAACTATTTTAACAACTTAGGAACATACAATCTTTTGGTTGAAAACTGTTTAATTCTTTAAGGAAAAGCAAGGAGGAAATAAATAGAAACAAAGAAGAATATGAAAATCATAGTGATCTTTTATATCAGGTAAGAGTCATTGTTCAGAAGGAAAAAAACTAAGAGGGGTAGAATGAGGTAGAGGGCTTTCATTATTAACTTTCAGTCACTGAGGACACATCTCCTGTAGCTGTGAAACAGTACCGAACTAGGTTTCTGCAATCTCCACTCACTCCTAACAGGTCACTATCCCTCTGCCCCAAAACATCCCCATACCCAGCACCTCATCCCACACCATCCTCAAAACATCCTAGACCATCCCCACTCCCATAAACTCATGAATTATCAAACCTGTAACCTCATCCCACCCTATTCCCATAACCTTACCACACTCAAATTGCCATAATCTCATCCATTCCCATCTTCATAACCACATCCCATCCCCATTCCTCAACCTCATCCCATCCCCATCCCCCAACCTTATCCCAATCCCAACTCCGTAAACTCATCCCATCCCCATGCTCATAACCTCATACATCCCCATCCCCACAACCTCATCCCATCCCCATCCCCATAACCTCATCCCATTCCAATTCCTGTAATCTCATCCCACCCCTATCCTCATAACCTCATCCCATCTTTATCCCCAAAACCACATCCCATCCCTGTCCCCATAATTTCATCCCATCCACATCTCCATAACCACATCCCATCACCATTTATTGGAAATTTGAACAGAATTTCCACAGTTTCAATGTCAAAGGGCTGCACAACCTGGTAATGTACTTCCCCATGGAATGTGGCAGCCTCCCCAAGAGCAAGCCTAAGTTATTGTTCAATTTGTTTAAGTAAAAAGTCACATGCACACTCAGGTTTTCTCAAATGAGAGCAAAGGTGATATCATGGTGTGTTATAAAGAGAATGGGTTTGGAGTCAGGCAGCCTGTAAGGAAAATTATCTCACCCTGTTCTCTTCATCCACTAAAACGTGGCTTGGTGAATGTCCTTCTGTAAAGGGCCAGGACCATCGTGTCTCTGTTACACATTTTGATTGTCCTTTTAGTACATAGACACTGCAACAGATGTGGCTCTATACCAATATATCCTTTATTTTTGGACACCAAGTTTGTTAGTGCACATACACCAGATACTTTATGTACAATAAAGGAATGGGGAAGAAGAAACCAAAAAGTAGAGAAAACTGTACAGTACCAGTCAGGCCATTGTGGCTCTGTACTGTGGTTTTCCACATGAAAACGTCTGCTTGGTTTGTAGGAACGGAGTTCCAGGGCAAAGTAGCAGGTTGGTCCTTGGTAGTCATTCCTGTTTACTGATAGAGAACATCAGTTGTATCTTTCAACCTTCATTGTGGCTAAGGAAAAGCCTGAGTCTAAATGGAAAGCGATAATCCTATAAATTTGAAGGTGGCAGGTTCCAGGGTACAGTTGAAAAAGGAAAGGCTCATCCCATTTGGTGAGCACGGGAACACCTATGGTGAATAGCAGTGGTTTCCCATGAAGCAGACCAGATTCCATTCTGATGGGCAGCCAATCAGTGAAACAGACATAGCAGCACGCCAGTAAACAGTGGCACTGAAATTTGAATTTCATGTAATTGTCACATGTCACCAGATAGGATTCTTCTTTTAAACTATCTACAGCCATTTAAAAAATGTAAAAACTCTTCTTAGCTTACAGGTCTCATAAAACCCCAAAACCACAGGGAGCTGGATTAGGTTGTGGACCACAGTTGCTGCCCCTTGAACTAAAATGTATGCTGCATGTGGCCATGGGTCAGTTTGTGTCTCTCATTGATTGGCTCCCAAGCATAGGCACATGGCAGATGCTCAGTAAATATTTGTTGGATGGATGAATGAATGACGGGAGAGAGAATAATAACTCTCAGAGTTCTGTGCATATTACATGCAGTAATGCAATTACAGGCACAACAAAACCCATAAAAATGCTGTACAAAATCATTATTGACGAATTGATTGTGTGTGGTTTAATGCTGACAACATCCTTCCCTCCTCTCACAACTACTTTTTAGAACAACAACTCAATCTATCTGCACATTTTCAGTCCTCAACTTTTCATAATCAGGCTTGAAAATGCCATTCCGTTCTTCCTGTCATCAAGTCAATGGGCATGTATTGAGGGCCCCCTCGGCCCAGGTACATTTCGTGAGCACCTTTCAGTAGTAGGAGTTGTATATCAGTAGCTGCCCTGGGAAGAGAGAGAGTAAATAAAGCCCCAATAATTTTCTGACCTATATTTGAACATGGTTTAAGCCACTCATAAAATGGGTATTAGGGAGCTTATGTTGAAATCACTGAGCAATATCCTGGGGGTCTGTCTGCATCCTTTCCTAACTTTTGATTTTCTGTGACTTCAAAGACTCCAAGGTAATTTGATGTAGGAGGCAGAAAGATAAAACAAGGAAGGGTCAAGAAAAAAGACATAAAATTGAGGTCTCCGAAAGCTGTTACCACTAAGACAACAAAGAACATGCTTTATGCAATTTTCCTGTGTGTGAAGTTCAACAGTTTATAAATGTCTCTAGAGCATCCCTATCACAGGAATCAAAGTATAGTCAGTCCAATTCAAGAGATGGAATCAATTTCCTTCTTTTCTATGGGACATTTTTCAATAGATGTTTGTTTCTCATAGAGGATGAGGGAATCAGTCTTAGAAATGCTAAAGAAAATTTTGAGATTTGCCAGAGTAAATGGCACTGCAAAGTGTTCGATGGTAACTGTTTAGAGAACAATGCAAAAAATATATTCCTGGTAACAGAAAAATGATGTCATTCAGGAAAAATGAATGGCTCTGGTTCCCCTTCTCAACTTAATAAAGATTTGGTGAGTTTTCCCAAGGTTGACCAGGTCGCATCTGGATTCTAATCTGAAGTTTTGCAATGACCTCGCCATTCTACCTCACCAGAGGTTTCAGACAGACGTCATCTATGTTGATTTTGACCTAAGTGATTTAGTAACTAAAAAGTAGAAGAAAGTACTTTCACCAAAGAGAGAAAATGTTGTGAAACTAAAGGAGATTTCTTTGTAAGTGGAATGAGATATAAATATTAATTTATATAAAATAAATGTTTCTCATATTTGTTTATGCATTTTTCCTATATGTATTTATATATGTATGTATATTTTGCACCCTGTTGTCTGCTATCACTGAGAATGTTGCATCATTTGACTCAAGAAACGAAAGAATAAGAAAAGGAAAAACAATTATAAATCTCACAGGACAGTTATCTGAGGGAGCTGAAACAATCTTCCATTTTCCATCAGTGAATCCTGCAATTACTTGAATAGAGACAGCACACTGGGCAAGTGGTTTGGAAACAAGGGGTTGAAAAAAAATAGGAAACACACTGACAAAAGAATTAAAAAATAAATAAAAACACCACCACCACTACAGTTTCTCAAGTGAGATTGTAAAAACGATAGCTTAGCATCCTCTTTGAGTCTTCTATCACCAAGTTCTATCCCAAGTTTGTACTGTTTACAAGTCAAAACAAGCTTTGGCAACAGCCATGCTAACTCAATCACATCCGAAAATCAAGCTGTGCCTCCTCCAGGAATAAAGACTCCAGGGTCACATTTTTTTTGGCATTTGGGCTTGTAATGCACAGGAGGCAAGAGATTCTACTTGTTTGACTTTTTTTGCTTGTTCTTTATCTTGAATTTCTTCCCGTGAAACACTAGAAATGGAGCTGTCTTTCTGTCTTGATGCCTTCAGATATGGAGAGGTATCTTAGGCGCAAATCATAATTGGATAGATTAGTGTTTTAGAACCACTACATATTTGATTTCTCTTGGAAATACAACTTTAAAGTTTAAATGATGTTCTGAGTATCTGTCGCACCCTCATCCTTTTCCTGAATGACACCTGGGGCATCCTTCTGTGTCTGTGGCTACAATAAAACAGTGACTTCTCCTTATTTCCTCTCTCTCCCTTCCCCTCCTCTCCTTCCTCTCCCTCCTTCCTCTCCTTCCCTTCCCCCTCCCTTTCCTTCTTCCCCTCCCTTCCTCTCCCTCCCTCTGTCTCCTCCCTTCCTATCTCTTCCCCTCCCTCCGCTCTCTCCCCTACCCTCCTCTTCCTCCCCTCTATTTCTGTCCCTCCCTTCCCTTTCTTTCTCCTCCTCTCCCTCCCCTCTCCTTCTATTCCTCTCCTCCCTCCCCTCCTTCTTTCTTCTCTCCTCCCCTCTCTTTCCCTATCCTTTTCTCTCTCTGTTTCTCCCTGCGCTCCCTCCCTCTCTTCCTCTGTTTCTTTTTAAATATTTGAGCCAGAGCTCGTCAGGCTAGAGACTGACAGCTGAAGCAAACATGGCCCCTATACTTTGGACAGCAGGCCCTGTGTGACCAGATGCAAGGGCACTGCCCTGCAGATGCCTCTCACTCTAGATAAAGTCTAAAATGTCAATTTGACCTCTCTCCAAAGAAGAATAAAACTAGCTTAAGTATGTCCAAAATGCTGAACAAATTACCTTGTGTTTCCTACATAACTAGAGTCTTAAGTTCAGAAAAAGTGACAGTTAAAGCCACCTACAACATTTAAAAGGGCAGCAATAAAAATAAAACAAACATGTAAAGTATGCTACGCTTCATTTACTAAATCTGGAAAAATTGCATAGGAAACAGAATGAAGTCACCACAATGCTTTATTTCATTAAAAGATGCCAATATCATGTACCTTCTTTGTGGAATGTGGTCATCTTGGAAAGGAGCATGTGGTCTCCACAGTGACCCTATAATCTGAACAAGTCTAGGTTGTTGCAAGCTACTCCCTAAATGGATTTTTCAGACAGGACAGTATGGGAACACCTTCCTTCACTTCTAAATTTGCTTTAGTCTGTCTCATATAACTTGAGATTCCAAAGGATCATCAAATGGAATGTCAATGTTCTTTGTAGCAAATTGTGAAGAAAAGTCTAGTACTTTTAATCACATTGTCAAAAACAAAATAAGCCAATGCATCAAGTTGTTTCTTTACAATGTGGCTTAATTACATGAGAGTCATCCCCACCAGAAAAAATAATAGCTTGAAGAAGCATTTTTCTTAATCTCACCAAACCTGGTTAATAGTGTTTGCCTTGAGATAAATGAATAATTATCAAACTCATTAGAAGCCAATAGAGAACCAGTTAATAGGAAGGATTTCCCAGATGATGTGGGGGAGAGAGAAATCTCTCACTAATATGTTTAAGGTAAATGACATGAGGCCCATTGAAATCCCACAAAGATAAGGACCATGACTTTGGAGTGAGCTGTCATATTTAGAGTTTTCTAAGAATCATAAAAAATGGCCCTTCAGTTGATGGTTCTTTCTCCTTTCTCTTGGTACAGGGTTGATCAAAGAGAAGAATGAATTATTTCTTCAATTATATTCTGTGTCTAGCTTGAAAAAATTAGGATTTCTAATCATGAATTACAACTGATTTCCAGCTAAGATAGTTTTGGTAAGTTCACAAAAGTGTCTATAGGCAGCCAAGAAAAATGTGGTTTAAAAATATTTAATGGTGAAGAAATTTTCATGATACAATGTTAAAAGAAAAAAGATTACAGAGACAGTCGATCAAGGATAATAAAAAAATGTATCTTTTTCCTACTATTTCCTCAAAAGCTACTGAAAACAAAAAGAAAATAAGAAACTATAGCAAGAAGGGAAATGCTACATCATCAATGAAAAGGGAATTGGGTAAAATATAAGTATGACACTTACTTGCTGAATATTCTGAAATCTGAACAGAAATAGGAAGAACAGAGGAAGCAGAAACACACCTCTTCCTCCAAGTCCCTGAATTTTCTGAGAGCAAAGAGTGCAAACCGGGGACCCCGCATTACCTAGGGCAGAGAGAGAAGATTCAAGATGCCCAGTTACATTTAAATTTCAGATACATAATAAACATCTTTGGGATGAATATGTCTCGAATGTTGTATGGGATCTACTTACACTGAAAATTATTCATTGCTTATTTGATATGCAGATTTAACTGGTCCCTGCATTTTATTAAGTTGCGTTTATCGCAAAGGAAGAAATCTGTCTTCTTTGATTGAATGTTTATGTTCAAGTTTATTTGCTTGTCTGCTTTTAGTACACATGACCCATTAATTCATTTGCATTACTACTTAGCTCTTGGGAGTTTTGTTTTATGATGTTTGTGTTTGGGTATCTCCCCTTTGTATCTGCAGGTATGAGTCAGTGGCAGGGAAGTAAGAATGTTCCTTTAGTGACTTTGTGTGATGGTGAAGGATTGCCTTGGCCATGGGCTGAAAACTTCCCAATGCTTGCCTCTGTGATGTTTGAACTTGAGCCTCCAGGCTAAGGGAGCCCATTCATAGTGAGAAAAAGAAAGTCAGTGCTATGAGATCGACCAGATGTGACTTAATAATCTTAGTAGGAGCCATATTGTCTTGCATGTCAAAAAACTCAGAGATGTCTCAAGGCAAAGAATGAGAAAGCAAAGTCAAAGAATCGTCAAGACCTCTGAAAACCAATATGGCCTCTAGGGACGGTTTCTAGTAGCACAGCAGCCTCTATCGTTTCATTTTTGCTTATTTTCTTGTGTTAAATCATAAAGCAAAATGCTTTTTACATTAAAATAGTATGCACAAAATCTCCCTTTTTTGCAGAAGGTAATTGATCTATTTCTCTCTTATCTGCACATATGCCAAAAAGAAATGCGGAACTGGGCATGATTAACTACTGTTGGTGAGAGTTTAGGTGATGGTTTTTAATATCTTTCTTTGAATTTTTCTGTATGACTTGAATTTTATATAATAAGAGTTATCATCTTTACAAAAATATTAAAGCTATTATTCTTAAGTAAACAGACTAATCTATAACTACTCCCAAATATATAATGTATTTGCACAGGAAAAAAAAAAGACTGCTTATCCCAAAAAGTTAATAATGGTCATCTCTGGGTGATGGATTAGAAATTTTTTTTGTTCTGATTTTGATTTTTTGTGGGTGTGTTTTCATACAGCTCACCATCAGTATGCATTCATTTCACATTTAAAGTGCAATAACTGATATATCTTTTTTTTAAAGCAAAAATATTTCATATTAAAATCCATGAACAAGGGACAAAGAAGCAGCTCTTTTGGTCTGATCTGGACTGATTGTAAAGGTGGTAAAAGAGGAAAACGTCTTTCATTCTTTTTAATGATTATTTCAAAGCCTAACATACCCATGTCTCTCTCCGAAGAAACCATTTCCCCTTCTAAATGACTCCGTGTAGATCAATATATCTGTCCTTTTACAAAATTATTTCAGCTTTGTTCCCACCTACTTGATTTTATTTGGAGAGACCAGAAAGCCACCAAAACCATCCGCCCCCTTGAAGTTAATGTATTCATTAGTTATAATTGCCTCCAAAGTGTCCTCACCAATCTTAGTCTCCTAGTTACTTAATGGTTTTGATTGGATGTAGAACACTTTTATCTGGGTTAATTTACTATTCATAGTACAATGATGGAGTATTCATTTTGTTACCCAGATTACAGCTGTAAATGGAGTTATACATCATCCGCAGGAGGGCTACATGGGGGTTTAGTGTTCAAATGCCTTTCAGGCATCTTAAAGTAGAAAACAACATTTCCAACAAAACTTTGTCATTTTCAGCACTTCTTGCTCAAACTTGAAGTGGTACACTGCCCTAGTATGAATGAACTTGCTGTCAATGCCTGGACTGTCCTCTCCCTTGAACCCTGTAAAACAATCCTCTCAGATTTGCGATCCCTTGGGACCACAGGGGAGAAGTAACCTGTAATAAGAGTCCCCAAGTTGGAGGTAAGCAGAAGTTATGGGGATGTTTAGATTGTCTGGAGTGTCATGAGCCCTTCCACCTCCCCACAACCCTGGCTCAGAAACTGACCTCCTGCTTACCAGACTGTCCAGATCCCACCAAGTTCCCATTTACAATCTAGTTCTCACAATCCTGACTGCTATTATGTAGATCATATCTACAGATTCCATTCTGCTGTACCTAGCACCTATACTGGCACCTACATTTCACCTCCCCTCAAGCCCCAAAGAACTTAGCATTCTGACTTTACCTTAAAATCAGAATCCTCTACTTAAAATTCTTCCTAAGACAGCAGAAGCAGGTGTGGCCACATGCTAAGCAACTGAAAACTGCTTTCTCTATTCCCCACCTGAACTTCTTGCTTGCCATCTGGGCAAGCACAATGTCATCCCCTTCCATCTGCTGGGCATGTGTATGTCTGGAAACAGGAAGCCCCCTCTCCTTAGCCTAGAATAGGATCACATAGGTATCTAGCTATGTGAGGGTTATAACCCTAAATGTCCAGGAGAGGGTTACTATCAGGGGTAAATCGAGGCCTGGCATCCAGAAGGCATCTAGAGAGGCTTCTGCTGCCTGTTCTCTGGCACATCCATCAGCCACCCCTTCCTGTGTCCCCAGCAAATGGCTAGAGGCACGGTTGATACTGATAAGAGGCACAGCACAAGTAGGGTGGCGGCAGACACCCTAGCACATCCCTGGAATGATCCAGGATCTTCAGTGTCTGTGAGCACTTGTTGAGCTTTCAGAGCTCAAAAGGCTCCCTGGTGCAATCCAGGCATAATCCTTTGCAAGAAAAGATGACAATGAGGTTGCACATGGCTATTTATCATAAAATCAGCTCTGCAGAGAAATATCTGCCTCTCTTATTGGTGCAGAGGAACCAGCAGTCTTTGGGTATTTAAAGAATAAACTGGTGCATGAGAATACATACACACAAAAATATATTGTAGCAGTATTGCAAAGCAAGGAAAGAAAGAAGGAAGGAAGACAGGAGGGAGTGAGGGAAGAAGAGAGGGAGGGAAGGGAGGAAGAAGGGAAGGAAGGAAGAAAGGAGGGAAGAAGGGAAGGAAGGAAGGAGGGAAGAAGGGAAGGAAGGAAGAAGGGAAGGAAGGTAGGAAGAAAGGAAGGAAAAAGGGAAGGGAGATAGGAAGAAAGGAAGAAAGGAAGGAAGGAAGGAAGGAAGGAAGGAAGGAAGTTGTTAGGCTATGGTATATTCACACAAAAATTAGTATACAACCATTTTAAAAAGTCTTATCTATACATGAGTGACTTGTAAGGAATCCTAAATGAATATATTGCTAAATACTCCAAAAAAAGATGGAGGGAAGTAGATAGGAATTGTGTGTGTGTGTGTGTGTGTGTGTGTGTGTGTGTGTGTGTATGTGTGTTGTGCTGTGTTCAAAGATTTGTGTGAAAAAAATGTAGTCACCATAAAGGTTGTCAGGGGGTTCTATTAAGGTGGTGGGACCTCAGGAGATTTTTCTTCCTTCATTTTATTTTTACATGTTGTTTGAGTTTTGCAATAATGAGTATGAATTATTTATATAATCAGAGGGAAAATGCTACATGTTTTGGGAATGAACCAAATATGTATGGCAATAATAAGATAGGAATTAGGGGTGGACTGAGGGACCTTATACTCTCCAGGTTGGAAACTGCAGATTTCTTAGCCAGCTTCCTGCATGGGAACAATCATCCAGCAAGAAGCTACCCAGCATCCTGAATATTCTAGAAACAAAGATGCAGAACCCAAGGTCCATTATGGAAATGTTCAGGAACTGGAGGATGATCATTTTCCTTCCTAACATCCTCCCTCTGAGCCATCAGTCCCTCCGACAATGATCTTGGCATTTGGGGGACCTAACATCTTGCAAAAACTGAAGTACAGTTTTCATTTTGTAAATGAGAAAGCCAGGTTCCCGCTGGAATAGCAATCTGAAACAAACAGAAACATCTGTTTGAATAATGAACTGTTTGCTGGGCATGTTCCGAAGGCAAGAGTCACCTGCTAATCAGATACGGACGTCTAAGACCCCGGCTCTGGCATTGCAGAAAGTGTGGGGTGTTGATTAGTGTCAGGGGAGGCTGTGCACATTCCCTCCACCCCGGGCCCTCCCAGGTCCCATGTCCTCTTGTTGCCAAAGTTAGCTCTGCCAGGATGAGAATGACCACGCCTTCGAGGTATTCAGAGAAATAACTTGGCCCCATCAGACCAAGCTTGTCAATAGGCCTCTATCAGCCCTCCCACCGTTGGGGAGTAATTATCGCTCTGAAGATGCATCTCACCGGATGTTCACTGAGACAAATGTTCTGCTCTGTGCATTTTCCAATTTTAATTGAAAGAAAGTAACTAATTATCTTGGAGAAGCAGTCATTATACACTGGCTTCAGGCTGGCCTTTTGCAAGAGATGACTGGAGGGCTTCTTGGGGCAGTCGATATGTTAACCAGTCATTACAGCTTGTGATGTCCAAGGGGAGCAGACAGTGCCTATCCCAGATCAGCCCCCGCTCTGGCTGCAGCTTGAGGGGAAGAAAGGTGCCTGTCATATTTCCCGAGAAGCCGATTGAATACAGTATTGATAACTAATGAACTGCAGCATCTCCCGAACCACCACACCCAGAGCAAGGGTGACATGAGTCTGTGCATACGTTGCCTTTGATTGTCTCAGCAAGGTAGGTCCTGGTAAGTGTGACCCCTACACACCTGGCATTATACTCAAGACCTTGACCTGAGATAACCTCACTTGCCCAAATTTAAATACATGCTGCACATGCTTGCCCTGGATGTAAAGTTGTTTCTACAGGTGTGTCCTCAAATTTCATCATTTCCTTACAAAATCAGGAAGAGCCTTTTATCTTCATCAGTAACTAACACTTGTGACCTTAAACAAATGCATAATACTTGATTAAAAAATAATGAGGAAATGAGCAATAGTAACATTTAACCTTTAAAGAACATTTGATGCCTCATAGAAAGTATTCTTTAGTTCCCATTTCATTACTTTGTATATCATTTGCCATCTCCTTTGGTTTGAGCTCAAAACAAAACAAAATATTTTTTCTTGTCTGGAAATCATCCCCCAAATAATCCAAATCAGACATAATGAGGCTGCTCTAGGGCCTGAGGTCACTCTTTCGATGGGGCCATCTGAACCTGCCGTGAGACTGGAAGGTAGGACAATCCACTTGGTGGCTCTGGTTTGAGGAGTGTGGACTCCAGAGGGAGCTGTCCATATCCACTGACTGACACAGCACACATCCTGGCCATAGGGGTCACCAACTGTCACAGGATGTGTTCTAGCCATAGGGGTCTCCAATTTCCTCAGGATGCATCACGGCCATGGGGCCACTGACTGCTACAGCACATGTTCTGGACTTGGGGGTCACCGACTGCCATGGGACATGTCCTGGTCATGGGGGCCACTGACTGTTGCAGCATATGTCCTGGTTACAAGGGGCACCGACTGCCGCAAGACGCATCCTGGTCATGGGGGGGACACTGACTGCCACAAAATGTGTCCTAGCCACAGGGACCACCAACTGCCAAATGTCTTGGCCATGGGGGACATTGTCTGCCAGATGTCTTGGCCTTGGGGGACACTGACTTTCACAGAATGTGTTTTGGCCATGGGGGCCACCGACTTCCTTGGGATGCATCCTGGCCACAGGGGCCACCAACTACTGCAGGACACATGCTGGCCACAGGGACCACTAACTGCCATGGGGCCTGTCTTGGCCATGGAGGACACTGACTGCTGTGGGATATGTCCTGGCCATAGGAGCCACTGACTGCCATGGGATGCATTCTGGCCATGGGGGCGGCACTGAGTTATTCATCTGTATGAAGAGGACAAGGATGACATTCTTGCTCATCGTCTGCATTTGGAGAATGATATGGGCCCTTGGAAACGCTGGCTCCTCTTTACTACATCACCAAAGACCCAGAGAAAGACCTGGTGACTCCCCAGCAGGGAGCTGGCATCAGTGCTGTGCCACTCAAAAGTTAACTTGTGCATGAAACACCTGGAATCTTATTTAAATGCAGATTTCCAATCAGGAGGTCCAGAACTGGACAGAGACTCCAATTTTCAGCTGGCTCCCAGAGGATGCAGATACTGTCCCTTGGTCACACTTTGGGCAGCAGGAGGGTGGAAAGCCCCAAGTCACTCTTTTCTGGGTGAGAAAAGCATAAGTTACAGGGTGCCTGAGCCAGAGAGAGGGAGGTTCTGCCTGAGCCTGGCATGTCCCATTCTGCATCCTCCAGGCCCTCCGGGGCTGGACCTTTGGGCAGAGGCAGTGCCACTCTACCTCCCTCTAGTTGGGCTCTGTGTTCTGTTTGCTGCTGCTGCACCCACCATTTTTGGGAGGGGATGCCCTCCCCTCTGTTTTTTACCTCTCGCATCTTATTTGCAATTTATCTGTCTCTCACACTCCAATACCAATGCTGCTCTTCAACAGCTGGCTTGGGACTCAGTGTTCACCACAACACCAGAGCTCTTTGTCCCCAAGTCGTTCTCTTGCTCTGACTCACCCCTGCACGTAGATCATTTCATCCTGAATTCTAAGAAACAGTGACAGTTATTGCAGACATGGTTTTGTATGACCACTCTGGCTCCAGGTGTGCCATGAGAAATGCAGGACAACAAAGACCTGTGGACTCTCCAGAATGCCTCCTGCCACAGATGCCATCCTCTCAGCACCCACCAGTCCAGCTCAAGTTGATCCTATCCTCCTGTAAGTCCTGTGGCTCTCTCTCAGGCCTGAGGGCTTCCTTCCACCCCACCTGCAGGGCGGGAAGTGTGAAGCAATCCAGGGCCCCAGCCAGTGCCACACAGGAGGTGGAGGGTGCACACTCTGGCTCCTTTGTCCCTAGGAGGATCTGGTCCCAAGCATCTTGGTGGGAATTACCCACGATTGTCCCAGGAACTGCCTGATCACACATACTTTGTGGGCTCCTGCCCCTCCCCATCTCATTTCCACACATACCTTCTGCTTCTGCCTGGAATTACATCCTCAGTAGACCATCAGGATGGGTCCCAGTCATTTTAAGGTCTGCCTCTGGGGGTCTAATACCTACCTACTAGGCTGCCCATGGGGGTTGGTCCTTAGACCATGAGACTTCAAGAAATGCAGGTTGTGACTCTGGCAATCTGCCAATCCTGACTCATATAGTCTTCCAAATTGACCAGGGACTGCTCTACAGGCCAGCACAGGCATCATGCTCCAAACCAGCTAAGTTCCCAAGACATCGCACTGCATAGGAATCCCCTGATTTCCTCACTGAGGACATGTTGCCCAAACCAATAAACCCTTTCGCCTCTTCAAGACATTGTCACGTATTCCAGGCTGGCTGTGGGTTTCAGAGGAAACGTATTAAGTCCACATTCGCAGAGCATGAAAGGAATATTGAGATGTTACAGCAATCAATTTTTCATAAATAATATACATGTGTAGCCATATTATATATTCAAAGCAGCAGTCAAGTGGTCGGGGAGGATGATCGTTTATTCTGTTGAATTTCTTCAGATTGAATTCTGGGACAGATCAAACAAAAAAGTTATAAAATTGGAATTATAGGTAATGAATGCCTGCTTGTTGCAAAGGAGTTTGACTGACTGTCATGAATAATTAAAGCAGGTGCGGTCAGGGTTAAACTTGGGGTGATGGGAGGAAGAATCCCTGCATTCTTTCATGGAACAATAGTAACATGTTTATTTCGCAGGAATCTGTGACTTGAAATGACTGGGATTCAAATGTATTGTATAAAGATGTCATGACAAGGCTGTGCATGGTGACTCACGCCCATAATCCCAGTACTTTGGGGAGGCCAAGGTGAGAGGATTGCCTGAGCCTACGGGTTCGAATTCAGCCCAGGAAAATTGGCAAGACCTCATCTCTACAATAAATAAAAAAATTAGCCAGGTGTGGTGGTGCACACCTATAGTCCCAGCTACTTGGAAGGCTGAGGTGGAAGGATTGCCTGAGCCCAGTAGGTCGAGGCTTCAGTGGCCATGAGTATGCCACTGCACTCCAGCCTGGGTGACAGAGTGAGACTCCAACTCAAAAAATAAAATAAAATAAAAGATGTTGAGACAAATGATCATCAGTGAACAACAGCACAGCCGTGACCAGAGTCTCCATGCTTTGACCCCCGGAGGTAGATGATAATTGACCCCCCCCAATCTTGCAAGTCTTCTGTTGCCTTGCAGGTCTTAGGCTACAACATCAGTTTGTGAGTACGGTACTCTCCTGTGTTCTAGGTTACAGTTTTTCGAGTACGGTACTCTCCTGTGTTCTAGGTTACAGTTTTTCGAGGAAAGTGTAGAGTTTGGTGGACTTTGGGATGGCACCTTGGGGTGGGATGGGGGAGACGAGGGAGGAGGAGGAAGGCAGGGAACTCTGCAAACATGGATGGTCCTAACTTGTCAGGCAAATTCAATCCTTCAGACTTCTGCATTTCACCCACAGAAGCCAAGCGTAGAAAGTGCCTCGAGTCTAGAGCTGGGGAAGGGATAGGGACATATTAGTAAAAGGACAAAAAACGTCACTTAGGAGAAGTAAGTTCATGGAGCTTTTGTACAACATGGTGACTCCAGTTAATAACAATAAACTGGGTACTTGGAAATTGCTAAGGGGGTAGACTTGAAACACTCTCTTCATGCACAAAAAAGTGCTAAATATATGAGGTGATATTATGTTAATTAGCATGTTGTAGTCATTCTCAACATACACATAGATCGAAACATTTTGTGTGCCATCAATACGTATGATTTTATTTGTCTCAATAAATAAAAAGGGTAATAGTGAAGCTTTCAGGCTGATGTGATAATCAGACAGATCTGAGTTCAAATCTTGAGACTGCAATGCTCAAGCTATATGACCTTGGGTGATTACCTAACCTCTCAGGCCTTTTGTGCTTTCACTTGTGATGTAGAGATGCTAAAACCTACTTTATAGGGTTGATGAGAGAAATAGGTAAGACAATGGGAGAAAGCGCTCAAGGTTTTCCTGGTCCATGGGAGAAACCGATGCTTACTAAAAGGTAGGTATTGCCATAATTTTAATAATCATCAGGCTACATTTCACCAAAGTGCCAGGTATTTTCCATGTGCTCTGTTCCCTGCTGATCTTAGAAAACAGAAATATCATTTAAACTTGCTCATGACACTGCAGAAGCCACCGAGCTCAGGCACCATGCAATCTTCCAAATTCAGACTTGGATCTGGTGGAGGCAGCCTCATCAAAGGCAAACCTCCCCTCTCCAGCACTCCTTCCCAAGTTTAGTCATGTGGGGGCCAGGGCCACAGAGCCCCCAGAGCAGCTGCTAGGACAGCACCTTGGGAATGTGACTGGAGCACCGAGTGCTGCCACGTATGCCACGGGCCTGCAAGCACAGTGGGGGGAGCTCGGGTGCCCACATCACACAACCGTCAGGAATAGCCAGGAGTCGGGCACAGAAAAGCACTAGATCCCTCAGTAGGTGGCACCTATGTTATTGCTGTTGTTGGGATGATTCTTAAAGTAGCTCTGAAAACTAAGAAATACTGGCCAAGCAGTGAGGCCCTAAGCCTTTGAAATTCCTGTTTCCATTAACTGGCTTGGAGGGGTTCCAGCAAGGAGGTTGGGGAGGTTGGCAGGGAGGGCAGAGGAGCAGGAGCAGGGAGGACAGTGTGGTGACGGCACAGAGGTCTTTCTCCTGGGCAGGATGGAAGAATGCTCAGAGATGCGTGGGGCCACTTCTTATAGCATGATTCTTCACCTCTGGAAAAGAGGCTACCATGGGCCTCAGAGGCCATGACCTGCTGACTCTAGCCTCCTTGAATCATTTCAATCCCCATGCCAGCGAGCATCATAGGAACATGCTCTATAGCTCTTGACATCTGTGGGTCCTCTTGGTCATGAACAACATAACTCCCAACTAGAAGTGGCTGCA
This sequence comes from Carlito syrichta, assembly GCF_000164805.1. Taxonomy (NCBI): domain Eukaryota; kingdom Metazoa; phylum Chordata; class Mammalia; order Primates; family Tarsiidae; genus Carlito; species Carlito syrichta. The sequence goes on along the minus strand of NW_007070764.1, from coordinate 83,642 downwards.
GCACTTCTAGGAGGACAGATGGGCTGGTCTTCCTGAGATCCAACAGGAGGGCTCACTTCCTCTGTCCTTGCTGGCTCTATTCCCTACAGGACCCCACTTTGGCCTCCACCAGCAAGACAGGCAGCTTGCCAAGCCTCAATGTAGCACAAAATGGCGTCAATCGTGCTGTCCTTGTGTCCAAATTCAGGAGACTTTTGATCCAGAGTCTCCCCTGCCCACCTTCCTTGTCATTGCTTTACCTGCAGGGATTTTCCTTGTATTCCAAGACAAGGCTGCCACTGGGGATGGAGCATGGCCAGCCTCCCCAGAGGCACACAGACCTCAGGGCTAAGAGGCAGTCACGGAGTGCAAAGGCATCTGCTTGGCACACAACAGCCAATAAGTTGAAGGATGAAAAGTTGGAGCAAAGAAGAGGCTTTATCTCTGAGATCCAGCAAACCAAAATGATGGTGAACTGATGTCCTGAGAAACCATCACAGAATGATGCAGGTTTTGCCTTGTCTTCTTATGTTTCAGTGACAGGGAAAGACGGGGGTGGCCATTACAGATGTCTGGGTGCCAGTGAGGGTCCGGGTTTGCCTTGTCTCCTTATGTTTCAGTAACAGGGAAAGATGGGGGCTCCCACCGCAGACGTTTGGGTGCCAGTGAGGGTCCGGGAAAGTTTGCGGGACTTTTTTGTCTTTGGACAATGATCTGTCATGGGACAATGACCAAACCCCCTTGTACCTCTAAGTATTTCACAAGAAAGTCATTTACACACATACCCTTGAATTCCAGAGTTAGTTTCTAATGTGACTGCTGTTTTTGCATTTTACTTCAGTGCTCTGAAATTACCATAGCCTACGTGCAGAAATAGGTGAAGTCCCTCACATAAAAATGGAGATAGTTCTGCTAGTTTTTTTTTACTGTTTCACTAATACAGGGTGAATACAAAATGGAGGTCAGCTCGGAAGGAGATAAGGGGGCATGGACTCGGGTGGGAAGGGGATGTGAACTCAGGTGGGAAGGAGGGAGGGGGAAGTGGACTCAGGTAGAAAGAAACAAAGGAGATGTAGACTTGGGTAGAGAGGAGGAAAGGGGATGTGGACTTGACTAGGAAGAAGAGAAGGGGATGTGGACTCGGTTAGACAGGAGAGAAAGGGACATGGACTCAGGAAGGCAGGAAAGAAGGAAACAAGGACTCAGGTAGGCAGCCAACAGTAACCCAGCGGCTCTTTTCTCTCTCCAGTATCCAATCCTGTGTGTGGATTGCAGATGTTTTCAAAGCAAGCATCTGCTTTCTTCGATGAAGTCATTTAAAATTAAGTTCACAAAGTGAATATCAATGTTTTATTTCATAGTGACAGGCTGTCATACACTTAAGGAGTAAATTTGATGGTGGACTTTGTTGTTGTTTTTGTTGTTCTTATATATTTTTTGGCATCCCCTCACAGAGGCATAAAAAATTCTTTTTGTACTGGCCCTGTAAGAGCCTTTTTCCAAGAGAAACCCAACGTCTAGAGACACAGGATTCTCAGCCCCAGCAAAAAAACAGCTCCACTATCCTCAGGAATATCAAAGGGAGACAGCCCGGGCCTCGTGGCCTGATCGTTAGTCACAATATCACAAATGGTAACAATGAAGTGCTACACAGTGCTGCAGAGACAATGGAAATTTGTCACCCAACGAACAAAACACATCCCACTTTTAATTACAAGACCCTCCTCCCTACTTCCTAAACTCAAGTCAGTCCAGAGTCATGATTTAGGGACAGGAGCCCACAGAGTGGTGTTGGACTCCCAAAAGTGTGTTTTTGTAGACCTCCTCTTAAAGAGGTGCCCACTTAATCCTGCCATTTCAGGAAAAGTTGGGAGAACCATTTCAGAGAGGAGACAGGAAATACTGAGGTGGACTGTGGCAGGGAGGCTTCCTCCATGACACTTCAATGGCGTTCAGTGCCCAGGCTTTGTGGCCCGATGCTGTGTCCAGCAAAGCTGAGTGCTGACTCATCTCTACCATGGCACTTACCTTGAAGAAATGCCATCAGGAATCTGACCATGTTTTTACAGAAAAGAGACACCACTTAATACTGAATATAATCCACACAACAGGCTCCAGACATGCTTCCCTGAGGGCCCATCTCCAGAAGAGCCCCATGGTGGCCCCTCACTCCCAAGCCCCTTCCCACCTACATCCCTCTAAGTGCATCAGTGGCACTGTCCACTGCCCACACCTGCTTGAGATGCTCTAAATCCTTCGACTCTATGTCCTGGTGCCTTCTCTTGGTGCCTCTCTGTCCACAAGACAACCGAGTGCCATCTCACTCATGTCCCCAGGCTCTGCTCAATTCCAGTGTCCTGGATGATTCTGCCCCAACTTTTCTGGTCAGAGATGCTGTCTCCTGCCTCTGTGCCCAACCTCCAGAAACATGAACTCACAGCCTCATCCTCTTCCTTGTGCAATACCAACCCCCCATCTTCCATTGGCTACACATCTGCTCCCCCCTCAAGCATATGTGTCTGGAAGGTACAAGCCGAGCTTGTTTCCTCACAGGCCCAACACTGGCCATGGTGTCTGAGCAGTGCCCACCCACACGAGTTTGTGGATTCCCACTTGCTTTGTTGCCATATCTGTCAATTTATCACCTCACTTTGAAAATATATTTCCAGGGCAACCCCCTCAGGCCCCCTTTCACTGTTGGAGCTTTTCTGTCCTCTCAATAAATCCTCTTTCTCAAAAAAAATTATATATATATATATAATATATATATCTCCAACAAAAGTCTTTTTTTTTCTGTTAGTAACTCCCTGCCTTCTCTTCCCTCCCCATGGGATCTTGGATTTGCTTTTCTGTTTTAACAAGGTGCAAATAAATTCTTTTCCTATATTAAATTCCAGCAAGCTTGAATCCTGGGTCAGTTTCAACCATTCTGGGGCTGACATGTCCTCCTACAAAACCATGTAAGTTTGAGAAAATTGCAAAACAGATTTTTATTGGGAAGGATTTGGAGTAAAAAGAGAGGCATGCCAAGCCTCTATAAACCACACAGGCTCTGGTGTGGTCTCCCACCACGGACAGCTGAGAGTCCACTGGAAGGGGTGAGGCATCAATATATGCATTTTTGCTACTTTCCTGGAAAAGCATCTTTGGTGGTGCATTGCGGACTGCACTGCAGGTCTAACACAGGGGTCCACATTTCAGTTTGTGGATAGATGTTTTTTAATGCATCGTATTGCTTACAGGTATTTTCTCCCTAAAAATTTTAAAATCAGTTGGCCCCCACAATTCTACAGGAGGTCAAAGAATACCTGCCTCATTATTCACAGACAAGCATAGTATTCTCACATTCTCAGGCGATTTGGTGTGGACACAACCCAAAGTTGGCAATCTGATTCTATGCTATCCTATCTATCAAATGGAAGCACCAACATCTATCTGGAATAACAAGGTTCAACATTTTGCATCTTTGTTCTTATTTTTTTGAACTCATAGTATTTTCAGTTTGGGAAGCCTCCCAAGTGACCACAGATTCATGTTTGTTCAACCACCCATTCTCATGTTCTGTGTCCCATGTTCACTCCTCTCTGATTACTTTTGGAACAAACCCAGGTGAGACTGAGGTCTCTGAGGCGACCCAGTCACCAGCCCCTGTTGTCTAGCCTCTATTAGGGTCAACACCACCAACACATCCACAAATGAAACTCCTTTCTTCTTCTCAGATGGACACACATTACCTCCAAGGCAAGGAACTGTCATATATATGCATCTGCACCAGAGCTTGCCACCAGGGTTCTGGGGAAATGTTGAAATGGGCCTTCCTGGTTTGGGAGCTGCAATCTGAGATCTTGTGTTTACACCTACAGTCATTGTCATTTTTGGAGAAACAGATAGGATTATCCAGGGCTGGCAAAGGTTCACAGTCACAGTTGGACGTAAATTTCCCCCAAACGTCCATATCCTTTGAATGATGGCCGCACTAATGTTGACTTTAAAAAAAAAGGTTCCGAATGGAATGTTCCCAGATTAAAATATAGTATCTATCTTTATTCACATGATAGTTTATCTCAAATAAAATCTCTAAGCTACATTTTAGGAAGCAGATTCAGTGGCAGACCACGAAATTTATCTCTCGAGAGAAAGACATGAAAATACATATAAAAGTCGTTGCCATCAGCACAAAAGAGGGTGGGAATTTATAGAACTGCAGCCTTCATGAGATGTGAAAGCTGGGCTCTTCCAGGCATCCTGAATGGCTCTTTTTTTTTTTGAGTTGAAGTCTCACTCTGTCACCCAGACTGGAGTGCAGTGGCCGCTCCCGGCCACCGCAGCCTCACCTGCTGAGCTCCGGAGATCCTTCCACCTCAGCCTTCCAAGTAGCTGGAACTACAGGCGCGTGCTACCACACCTGGCTAATTTTTGATTTATTGTAGAGATGAGGTCTTGCCAAGTTGCCCATGTGGGTCTTGAACCCGCGGGCTTAGTCAATCCACTCACCTCAGTCTCCCAAGGTGCAGGATATTACCAGGAGGCTGTGTCTGATGGAAAGAAAAATGGACTTGAGTCACCTAACACTCCCTGACTGCCTCCCGCGCTCACACATGCAGAAAACGCTGCCACACATGCCATTGCCCGTTAAGTAATGAAGCAACAATTAAGAAGATAAAGCATACAAAACCTAGGATGAAAACAACGCCCTTACCTGTGGCAGAAAGCAGCCATGGCCTCTGTCTGAGTCTTTGCTGTGTGCCAGGCTCTGAGCACAACACTCTCCCCATTTTGCGGAAAAGGAAGCAGAGGCATAGAGGGCTTGAAAAACTTGCCTAAGATCACACAGCTCTTGACAAACTCAGGGTTCAGGTGCAAGTTGTGACTCCAGGGCCAATGTTCTTCTTCCTCTGCCAAGTTGATCTGGCACGTCTGGAAGCTTCCTCCAAATGTCTCACACATGACAGCAGTTGGCATCTCCATGACAGGGTCTGGTGGCGTCTCTTTTCTGTAGTCTTTAATCTGTCCCCAAGTTATCTTTTAATTTTTGTATGCCCTAAGACAGTGGGGATCACTAGACCCTTCTGTAAAGTACACAATTTAAAAAATAATAAGAATCCTCCCACCCCAAAAAGAAGGCACACACAAACTGAGCTGGAAATTCCATTTCAGGCTTCACAGACCCCCTAAAGCGAGTTTGTAAACTCCCAGCTATAAGCTACCCTAAAGGGCTCCTGTAAGACTCACCTATAAAGACATTAAGCGCTGGGTGGTTTGACTTAGCTTGTTTTGTACAAATTAATCTGAAATTACCTTGAGATCCACCACGGAGAAATTCTATTGACTGTCATTATATTTGTTTTGTTTTCATCATGATTCATATTCAAAACTGAATTAAGTTCTGCAGAAAAACACCCATAAAATGCTTCTCCCCAAAGAGTAGAATACCATTATTACAGCTTAAGATCCCACCTCCTATCCCCCCCCTCCAGGAGCTTACTCAACTCAAGAAGGGAGCATTAAATAATTGGATAATTACCATGCAAATTATGGAGGCCATAATTGTGCAGCCAATGAGAGGCTTTGTCTTGGCTGAATGTCCCCTGACCCTAAGCTGGAGGCCAGATCCTTGCTACCCACATATCTCCTAAAATCTAAAGAAACTGGTGCTTAATTCATCTCTTGATCTGTTGCTTAAATTGCCATCTGGAGAAATTGCTCTCCTGGCTGCATTACATCCAGATTAAATATATTTTCTCATAAGCTCAGAAGATGAGAGTAGTAGACCTAGTGCTGACCGCATTATAAAGGAAATAAGATATGGTGTGGGTGTCTCTGCCGTTGTAGGAACATGTATGCCAGCACTACATCACCTCTAATGTACTACTAATCATTTGAGGAACACATATCTGTTTGGCTTTTGTTCTAGCAGCTGATTTCCCCCTTCTCTTTTTAATCTATTTTTCCATCCCTGTGTGATCACTACCTCCGTGCTAAATTTGTAGTGAGATGCTGCAGACTTGTGGCCTGTATCTGAATGAATAGTGAGGAAAGACTACTGGCTTTTCTTATTGGTTCTCACTCTGCCCTAGAAAGAAGAGGCTGGCTGTGCCCCTCCAGAGCAGGCCTCTAAGCTGGGGAGAGGGTTACACGTATTCTTGTTCATTTCCTATTCTACTTCTCCTAATCTCAAAGAAGGAATGAACAGCGGCTGGAATTCAGCTTTTAATCTCTGCACTTCGAGTCAGCAGAGCCACTTCAAAAGGCTGTGAGTGGAAGGGAGGCCTGAAATTCAAGGAAGCTTTATATTTGAGGCTTTGAGTTGAGTATTTTCACTTCTGCAGTGCGACTCCTTAGCCCCCCTTTTCACAAATGCCACAATCAAGGCATTTTTATTCAAGGGGAACAGTATGATTTGAAGGATTGGGGGAAGGCCCCCTGTCCCTAAAGCCTCAGCCCACTCTGGTTAGATTCATAATGAGCACACTCTTGGGGCTTAGCCTAGTGAGAGACTTTGAGGAGGAAATCAGCGTCTTGAAGAGGAAGCAGGGAGTACCACAGGCAGCTGAGGGTGATGGAAATATCTTGAGATAGAGATGTCCCCAGGAAGGCCAGCCAGGGCAGAGAGAGGCAGAAGACACAATGAGTATTCTTGACAATAGGCGGTATGGGGTCTGTGGTACCAGTAGCCGGGGCACTGAGCTCAGGGAAGAGACAGGAGGGGGCACCAGACATTATTGATGATGTTGCTTTGAAATTTACATTTAAAATTATCACTGTTATTATTAACAATACTGGGGGGAGGGGGATAAGGACAAAATTTATTTAGCAACTTTTTTTTTAATGAGTATGTCAGAGTTAGAAGATAGGAAGGCTCTCGGCAGGGAGAGGGGACCCAAAAGTGAGTTGCCTATTCAGCAACCTTTAGTAAGTATTTATTGTATGCAGAGCGGTGAACAAGAATCCCTGCAATCTGATGGATACAACAGCAGCCACCACATGGCACCAAAACACATGCCAGCTACCATGCTAAGCACGCTTTATGTATTAGCTCATGAAGTCTCCAAACAACACCATGATCTAAACTTTATGATTATTTTTGTTTTGCAAATAAAGAGCAGAAGGGAGTGAAGCTAACTCACTTGCCCATAATCAGCCAAGTGGTAGACCTGGGAGGTGAACCTAAGTCCCATAACCCCAGAGGCTGTGCAACACCATAACTTTTCCTGATGTCACAATTCACCAGACTTGTAAATTTGGATCCCATGTTCATTACCTTCAAACCTACTGGGATCTGGAATAAATATAAATGGACCCTTTCTTCACCATGGGAAATCATAGGATGGAAGTAGAGGGTGAGGAGATTCCATAGGGGAGATGAAGGCCTCCAAGTGACAGTCACTATCTGGGTCTTTCTGTAAAACATGACCAGAGCAAGAAGTTATAACTCTGAGCTCCGGTTTCCATATATTTTTCCAAGAAACAAAATAAGTCTCATCCCAGCAATAGACCGCACCATTATGATATTCTATAGACAATAAACATGAAAATGCTTTGCAAACTGAAAAAATAGAAAGAGTTGGTATAATCTGAAACAGACTTTTTCTTGTTTTCTTTAGTTTGAGCACATTAGTACTGGATACATTGCACAATCCTTGCCTTCACCCTGTGTAGGCTTTTTATACCCATTTCTACAGCTGGAGAAACTAAGGCTCAGGAAGGTAAAGTAGCTTGCCTAATGTCTGGCACCAGGAACTGTCCTACTGTCTCATTTTTAGACTTTTACATTTTGCAATCATTGATCAATACATCAGTTTAATAGAGACTTTCTTAAAGTAGAGAAACTAGCTAATCTTGGTTGAACACTTAATAGATACAAAGCACAGTGAAATATCTTAGTGTATCTTATTTAATCCTTGCAACAACTTTCTGAAGCAATTTTATTATTTTACCACTTAAATGGTAAAGAAAATGTGATTTAGAGAGAATAAATGATCAATCAGTATGTTCTTAAACTAGTAAGTAAGAGGGAAAGACACACACACACACACACACACTCTCACACACACACACACACACACTCACACACACACACACATGGAGTGGGGATGTGGGGGAGAAAGAAAGAGGATATCTAGTGCTTATGCACCTGACTCTAGAGCTGTTAGTCTTCACCACTGTATACACTGACTCCATTAAAGCTTATAGCAAACTAATGTCACATCTTAACACTGAAACTAGAGCAACGAAGCTAGTATTCTCATCGGATCTTTCTTCAAAGACAGAGTTTTTAACAATCCAATTGATATAGAATTCTGAGTTGGAAATGTTCTTGTTTTGCTTTTCAACAGATTAAGGACATTTTTCCACTAGCTTTTGGCCTCCATTTTTTTTTCTGAGATAAAATAATCAGTTATTTGAACTGTCGTTCTCTTTAGGTAGCATGTTAATTTCTCTGACTGCTTTCATAATTTTCTTGTTGACTTCAGTCTTCAGCAGTTTAATAATAATGTATGTGTTGTTTTCTTTGTATTTATCATAATTTGGGTTAGCAGATGTTCCAGTTACTACTGCCACGTAGTAAACCATCTCCAAATTTAGTGGTTTAAACAATAGCAACATTTTCATTGTCTCTCACTATTTCTTTGAATCAGGACTTAGGACAGACAGAGGAGAAACAGATTGTTTCTGCTTGGCAACATCTACAGCCTCAAATGAGAAGTCTTTAAAGGGTTGAGAAGGTCACTAGAGAGCAGAGGCTGGAAACATCTCCCCTCACATGTCTGACAGTTGGTGCTTCCTGTCAGATGACACAGCAGCCAAGCTGTCCTTAAAAACACCTGCAGGGGCTTTCCATGTGGTCCTTCTAGCTTCATCAGCTGATGGAGGCTGGGTTCTAAGAAGGAGAAGTTCAAACTTTATCACTTTTACCTTTTATGTCCTTTATGACTAGTCACAGGAGTCACAGGTTTCACTTTCCCACATTCATAAATCCTGCAAACTCAACAGGAATAAACACAGATCCTCAGGTGTCTGTGATGGTTCTTAAAGGCAAAAATGGAAGTGGTATCTACATGGACATACAGCAGACCTTCTGTGTTAGGAGTGAACTGTTGCAAGGAGCAAGATGACCCAACATTCCAAGCTAATGGTTAGATGGAGAATGTTATGATTAATCAAAGAGGGCTTTAACACAAAAAAGGTCTAAAACAAGACCTGGTCAATTGTGGTAGATGTATCTTCCAGATGTGACCACAATGATATCTGCCACACCATGTGCTCTTCAAGAACCTTGTGACTTTCTCACCTTGAATGTGAGCAGATTTGAGATCATTTGTCACCATAGAGTATGATGGAGTGATGCTGCATACCATGCAGCCAGGTCCTAAAAAATATAAGGCACTACCTTGTTAGCTGAGATGTTTGTATTCAACCCTCTTAGTTCATCCATACACAAAGCTAGACTAGCCTGAACCACCAAATGTTATGGCTCCATGTAAGTACTTTGGCTTTCAGTCTTGTCAACTCCAAGCTGACTACTGGTGTCAACTGCCAGTCATGTGAATGGGTCATTCTGGACATAGGGCCAACTGAACTTTCAAAGAATGGCAGTCCCAGCTGACATCTTATAAGAACAGCATAAGAGGCTCTAAGTTGGAACTGTCTAGTTGACCTCTTCCCAAATTTCTAGCCCTCAAAAATGTGAGGAGAATAACTTTAGCCCTCTTTGTTTAGAGGCAATTTGGTACTCGACGACAGAGATGAACACATGATTTCAGCAGCACTGTCTGACATACAGCAACCAAAGTAACAATGGGCACCACTACACATCCCCAAGGAGGGGCTGCCCAAAATTACCTTGTAACTTACATTTTCCTTCTTTTCAAACTGTGCCTCCACACCCAGTCTTTTAACTAGGAGAGGAGCAGAGCAAGACCATGCAAAACTGAAAATCTGAATCATAAAGAGACTGAACTTTACCCTCCTAAATATTTAAAATTGTATCATGAGACTAACTCCAAGCTTACCGGATTATATATTATGTTACAAGTTATCTTCCATTTCTTCTACAGCAAATGGAGGATCCCGAGGAAGCTGGAGCAGTTTTATTCAAAAATTCATCACAAAAAAAAAAAAATGATGCAACCACAAAGCTTCTGTGCATATGGGGCAAGTGTGATCAAATCAGTGGCCCTGATACAGAAACACCAACCAGGAGGAAGGTGGAGGCAGACCTCCCAAGACAATGGCGCAGGACAGTAGTGATTATGCTCAAAGATAAATATCTACCCATGTCCTTCAGAATGATAGAAAGGAAATAGGAGATCTTAAGAGGGGGTTTTAGGGCAGGTCCCACCTTTAACCTCTTTTGACTTAAGCTTGGTCAATATTCAATTCATTCTTCCCACTAGAGTAAAAAAAAAAAGGGAAAATCATTGAAGTCTACATGTTTGATAATATCATCTTGGCTCTAAGATTATAGAAAAATTATAGCAACATGGGGTTTCCTGGAATGTAATGACTATGTCTTCTAAAACAAGATAAACGGTTCCTTCTGTTCCTGGGGCTCTCCATCACTCTGAAGGAGGTTTCTACCTCAAGAAGGGGCTTCTCAAATAGACACGTTGGTTTTGCAATGTTAAAAATCCACCTGCTGTCAATAAACTGAGATGGGTGACAGAGGGGAGGGGCATCCCTGGAGGCTGGGTATTCAGTGTTTGGACTGGAAATGAGCGATCAATATGCTAAGTACATGCAAGTAACATGTAAATCAGCACCTAACCTTTTTGGAGGAAATGTCTGCACCCTTCCCACAAAGAACTGAGTAGGGACCACAGTTGGGGTTTTCCTGCACCTGTAGGCTGGAAGCTGGGGAATAAGAGAAAGTAAGCAAGATCATTTTTATAAATAGATTTTAAAACAACAAACAGAGCATTTTCGTCTTTTGTATCTGAGCAACCAGAAAACTGCACACACAACCACACACACAGGCGCACACACACAGGCGCGCGCACACACACACACACACACACACACACACACACACACACCTGCTTTCTATCTAACTAGTTATTGTAAAGCAAGCCACCCTGGTGAGATTTGAAGGGTGGCGGGGAAGGAATATTTCAGTCCCATTTGTAAGGAAGCAACTGTCATTTGCGCTTGCCTATCGTTTTTCAATGCACACACAGGACCTATTCAGCTATCCCGTTCACCATTGGACATTGTCAGGGAAATTACAGGACTCGTTTAGATTTCCTATCTATGACAGCCAACACTGTGCAAGAATAAGAGGAGAAGGTGTGGGTCAGACCCCAGGAAAGAGGGAAACCAGATATTTAGAGAATAAATAAATGAAGATAAGCTTCATCTTCTAAGACTTTATACCAAAAACAGTTATAGGAATAAAATAAAATAGCTCCCAGGTCTTTGCAGCTGGTCAGAAGACAGAGCCTGCTAAAGAAACTGGGTTGTGCTGTCTCTTGGCCAAGGATGTTAGAGAGGAGAAGAGGCTGGGCGGAGGATTCACACTGGAAGAGTCATGAGTGGGGAGTCTTTCTGTTTGCTCACTATCTTCAGATAATTTTTCAAAGAATGTGTTAAATAGCCTCTTTATTCGCAGCATAGGTCTGAGGGATTCAAGCGTTATGGTCAAGTCAGACAGCCTTGGTCGGGGTCTTGCCTCCTTCACTTTGCTGTGTGACTTGGGACCCCCAGTATCAACTATCAAAAGAGTCAGACCTCCAGTATCATTTATCAAAAGAGTTCCATAAGGATATAGCATCAACCCATTGTAACCACTCTAGCACACGACCTAAAAGATGGAAAATGCTAAATGGATGTCGCTATTGTTGCTCATGACCTTTGCATGATTCTTCTTTCCCTTGATGTTAGTTTTCGCTTCCAGTCTGCTAAACAGCACAGCTTGCCACTGGGGATGCATTTCGTTTGAAACCTGGGCAACAAGAAATCCTCTGTCACTTAGGCCTGTTTGGGAAAATGTCACTGTTTCCCAGAACCACTTCCTACCACTTCAGCCAAGGGGACTCCTCTGGACTCCCCTTCCACATAGCCAGGTGTCCACACACCTTGTAGAACATCCACTCAGCTCCCAGAAAGGGTCTCCCAGGTGAGAGCTCTTAACCAGAGGCTCCACTTGTTCTCAGACACATCCAGCCCAGAGCCTCTCTGCTCCATAAGGGGGCTGAGCTGTGAAAGACAAATTCATTCCACACAGTGAGTTAGAACTCACTTGTCCGCATATGTGCTGGATGCAGAGGCAAAATCTCCTGGCTGCTTCAGCCCTGGGCCATCTGCTGCTCTGTGGCCAGGTTCCCAATGACCCAGTGAGATGCCAACATCCCAAGGGCAGAGGTGCCAACCCAAAGCTAGTTCGTGTCTTCAGCCAGCCCGAGGTGCTCTTTCCTCTTTCTTTGTGATACCACAATGCTGCATGCAGGTGTGGTATTCCTTTGTATCTGTTTATACATTTTGACTCCTGGTAGATTGTAAACCTAGAAAAGAGAAAGATCTGCAGTTGGGTTTAATGGAAATTGAGTGGGCATTCAGGCACCAATAGGTGGAGGTTACTGAGTCCTAAGAAGTCATCAGCACTTTTGCCAGAACACACAAAGATGAGAATGGACAGGTGCCTGAAGTACCTTTTCTTTTTGTAAAACAGGAAGAGTCCTCTCGAATCCTGAAATCCCAGCCCTATGAGGAGCCTCCAGATCTGAGCAAAGGCCAGTTTCTAGTTTGGCAAGAACCATAATTCAGGACCCTGGATAGTCTCAGAGCTTTCTGGTGCAACAGAATTTGACATTTTTCATCTGGCTGGACACAGACAAATAAAAGAATAATACAGAAACTGACTGTCTGAAACAGATTCTCAATCTCTCTCTCTCTCTCTCTCTCGCTTTCTCTCACTCTTTCTCTCCCTCTCTTCCTCTCCCCTCCCTTCCCCCTCCTTGTTTCTCTCTTTCACACTCTCATTCCTTTTCTCTCCCCCTCTCCCCTCTTCTCTCTCTCGTCCCCCAACACATACCAGTGTGGAAGTCCTATTCCTCATGTTCATGTTATGTTTTAAGAGACTAAAAAGAGCCCAGGTTGAGCTCTGAACTCCAGGAGGAATTGGGGTTCTATAAACATTTAGTTATTGTATATTACCCAGTTCCTAGAAAACTCAAACATGACTACAAAAATTTCCAGGAAGGTTTGTGGTGCTTTCAAAACACAGCCCAGCGTGGAGTGTGATCATGACAAATGTGTTAATTGCATAAGAGATAAATGCAAACTCAGCATCCCAGCCTATGCCACAACATCCTCTGTGTTTTGCTGTCTTTTCAACTCAGCGCCTGGTGTTGCTGGATGGTCTAGTCTCTGAGTCACCTCTGATCTTTTGCTAACACTGCCAGCACCACTGAGTGGAGAAGAACAGCTCTGGGAACAAGGGCAGGAAGTTTCTGTGGGTGGCAATGCCTCTAGTGGAAGGTCAACAAGTGCTGGTGTGAGAAATTCGTGGGCAAGGAAAAGACCAAGTGACTCAAGCTATGAGGCGGTTTTGTTCTTTTGGAGTAACTCGGTTGTCACTGAGCTCCAGGTCACTCAGTGCCTTTTCCCTTCCTCCTGGTTAACTTTACCTGGCACCGGGGCGTGTATAAGATGTCCTTTGCTATTGTCTATTGTCTGGTAAAGAAAAAGGGAACATGATGTCCCAGCTGACAGATGTAAGTTTGAACTGTGACCCTTTTGCTGGTCAAAGAAAACCTTTTCTCATCGAGGAAGTTAGCACAAGAATGTAAGGCTGATGTCAGAATTGCTGAGATTACAGATCACAGAACTCACTGCAAAGCCTGAGCACCTGACCTATTTCTAACTCCACCTCTTTGGTGATACCCTTAATTTTCATCCCACCAGTGGTTCTCTTATTTTTCTCTGTTGCCAACTTTATAAAAAGCAAATTCCCTGGGCCAGGCACACAGAAGAAATCTTTCTTAAGAGAACTATCTGGACTTGGGGGTTTGGGCCTTATGCCATGCACATCTTTATTTATTCTGTATAACTCACCAAGTTCGTCGAGACATACTGGACCATATAGGCATTCTTTTGTAACCAGTACAAGAAAGCATTTTATATGCTTGTGAATGACCTGACAATGTCTTTCCTTAGAAAGAAGCCCAAGGGGCCACTGAAACACGTGTCCAAACTTTTTGTTAGCTTTGCTTAGAAGTAAGAAGACTACTAGGAGTTCAATGAATAAAAGTTCGTGCAGAATCAAGCTTCTTCTGTTGTCAACAAGCAGGGCTATTTCCAAGGAAAAAAAATGCATTCTGAGGACTCATTTGTGACAGGAGAAAATAAAGTTTTATAACTGATGATGCTCATTCCCCTGCCTCACAAACCATACTAAAAAACTCTGCATGGTGGTTACGAGAAGGCACTGTCTATATATGCTTAGGAATGAAATATAAGAAAATATTAAAAACTAATAAGAATCTTAAAGAAGAAAGCCCTTGCTAATTAAAACATAAAGTTCAGAAACCATAAAGGAAAGAAGGACATATTCAGTCTTTTTTTCACTTACACAAAATTTCAAAATTTCCATGTACCATGAATATAGTCTAATGGCAAGCAAAATGCAGAAAAGTAACTTACAACATATGTAACAGAAAAATAATTGGTCCCTGAGATATACATAATGCTTTTACAACTCAATAAGAAAAATCTACTTAATGTAATAGACAAAAATGGTCAAGGAACAGTCCTTCCTAAAACCAATCTAACTTGGACTTAGCACCTAAGCTCAAAGCTAGTTATGTGTGAAGTAAATGTAAGCTTAAAGCCAGTCTAACATGGCCCCATCTGCACTCTACCACACCCAACTAAACCAACAAAGAGAGTCAATAAGAAGTCACTACCTGGTGACCTGGTGGCAAATAAGAGTTAGTGACTCTAGCTAGAAAGACCTACCTATCATGAGGAAGGTCTTAGAAGGCACACATCTGCTCCACTAATTTTCAAATATCCAAAATATGTGTTATGTTTTTTGTAGGCCTCAAGGAATGTGCATATTTAGTTTTACACTGCTACAAGTCATCAAGATCCGAAGACATCATTTGACAATATACTGATCACTTGGATTCTGATCAGCAATTGAAATGAAAAAGCAAAGAACTGATTCTCATGCCTGGCTCACACGCCTCGGGAAACACAAAGGGAAGCTCAGCACAGCGTGGCTGGATGGCTGGATGTTCTCATTCCATGAACTGTGGGTAAGGCAAAGTGCTGCTTGAATGTGGGGGACATTCATTGCCATTGCCCCCGCTACATCATCGCTGTTCCCTCAAGGCTTTATCCATTTTGCATGACAGAACTGTCACCAACAGATTCAATGCAGCCTATTTTGTGGCCTGCCATATCTATTTTTTCTGGAACACAAAAACATTCAGGATAGAATTTTGAAATCTGGGCACTATTTTACACCTGGCTCATCTCCTCCTCTCCTTATTTCCCCCACCACCACTACTGCCATCATTTACGTTCCTGAATGGTGAATCCAAAGCCCACACAACACCCAAATCCAGCTGGAAAGTGGAAAATTAACTCTGTTTTCAGAATGTTGAATGGTTTTTGTGTGCCATGTGTTTAAGGCTTGCAGCTATAAAACTCAGGAAAGAAGTAAGTTGGACGTGATAATGTCTGTAGCATATTCCAACTCTAAAATGTTAGGATCCATCCAACAATAGAAATTGGCTACATAAATTATGTTACAGTCATAAGATGGAATACTATGTAGGCATTTAATGTGATGTGAGAGAATATGAAGTGACAATGGGAAAATATTTTTGATATAGTAAGGAGAAAAACAGATTATAAAACATTATGTACTGTATGATAACAGTTTTGTTAAAAATGAAAATAACAGCTATGTTTTTGTACGCACATCCATATGAGCATGATAAAACAGCCCGGAAGGATCAACATTTAAAAATTCACTGTAGTTACTTTTTAGTAGCAGAAGTATAGGTAAATTTAATTTTTCACTTAATGTCTGTGTGTGACTGAAACTTTAAATAGCAAACAAATTGTGCATTTGTAATTAGAAAAAAATATTACTCAGTGATATTAAGTATACTCACATGTGCAACCATCACCCCTCTAGTTCTGAAACTCTTTTATTCCCTTAGAAGGGAGCCCCATACTACAGAGTAGTCACTTGCCATCACCCTCTACCCCAAGTCCCTGGTTACTGCTAAGCTACTTTCTGTCTCTATTGACTTTCCTATTCTGAAATATTACATATAAATGGAATTATGTAATAGACGGTCACTGTGTCTAGCATCTTTCACTTACATAAAGGAGTCAAGGTTCATCAATGTTTTAAATTATTTATTATTTATTTTAGAGTTGTGTGGTACAAGTGAGGATCTACTACATAAGTAGGTTGCACGCAGGTGAAGTCTGGGCTTCTAGGTGGTGCTCACTACCTCTGGTCAGGGACAAGGTACCCTTTGTGTTGTCACATTCCCCTACCCTCCTCCCTCCCTCTTTCCCCTAGCGGTGCTAAGCAACTGCTAATCTTTCCATTGTGTTAATGTGATTAATGTGATTAATGTGATTAGTGTTCAGGGCCCACTTATGAGTGAGAACATGCAGTATTCAGTTCTTTCTTTCATACTATGTGAACTATCACATAGTATGATGGTCTCTAACTCCATCCAAGTTGCTGCAAAGTTCATAATTTTGTTCTTTTTCATGGCTGCATAATACTCCATCATGTATATGTATCACATTTTCTTTATCCAGTCCACTTTCAATGTTTCCATGTTTTTGCAGTTGTGAATGATATGGCAATAAACATGTGTGTGCAGGTGTCTTTTTGGTTGAGTGATTTATGTCCCTCTGGTTATATTGCTAGGAGAGGGATTACTGGATCATATGGAAGATCAATTTTTAGTTCTTTTAGGAATTGCCTCACTGTTTTCCATAGAGGTTGAACTAGCTTGCACTCCCACGAACAGTGTAGAAGCGTTCTATTTTGTTTGCAGCCAGGCTAGCACCTGTTTTTTCTTGATTTATTAATGATAGCCATCCTTACTGGAGTTAGGTGGTATCTCATTGTAGTTTTGATTTGCATTTTTCTGATGATGAGTGAACCTGAGCATTTTTTCATGTGTCTGTTGGCTGCTCTTATATCGTCTTTAGAGAATGTCTGTTCCATGTCCTTTGCCTACTTATTAATGGGGCTGTTTGTTTTTTGCCTTTCACTTTGTTTGAGTTTTTTGTAGTTCTAGGGTGTTAGGCTTTTGTCAGATGCACAATTTGCAAAGATTTTTTTTCTCATTCTGTGGGTTGTCTCTTAACTCTCTAAATGGTGTCTTTTGTGTTTGATGAGGCCCCACCTGTTTAGCCTAGCTTTTGTAACATTCACTTTTGGGTCATGAATTCATTGTCAATTCCAATGTTCAGAAGGGTGTTTTTTAATGTTTTCTTCTATGATTCTTAATTTTTGAAGTTTTACATTTAGGTCCTTGATCCATTTTGAGTTGATTTTTGTACATGGTGATACGTAAAGGTCCAGTTTCTTTCTTCTGCATGAGGTTAGTCAGTTTTCCCAGTTCCATTAAAGCTCAGTTACAAAATTAACATGCAAAAGACAACTGCATTTCTTTACACCAGCAACAAGCAGGCAGTGAACCAAATAAAAAACACAATCCCATTCACAATAACCACAAAGAGAAATAAGTACTTCGGCATCCATTTAACCAGAGAAGTGAAAGACCTTTACAATGAGAACTCTAAAACGCTACCCAAAGAAATCAAAGATGACACAAACAAATGGAAAAGCATTCCATGGTCATGGATTGGAAGACTCAATATTGTCAAGATGTCCATCCTATCCAAGGCAATCTACAGATTCTGTGCAATAGCAGTCAAATTACCAACATCATTTTTCACAGACCTGAAAATGACAATACAGAAATTCATATGGAAACAAAAAAGAGCATACATAAATAACCAAAACAATCCTCAGCAAAAGGAACAAAGCAGGTGGTATCACACTTCCAGACTTTAGACTTTATTGCAAGGGTACAGTAACCAAGACAATGTGAAATTGGTACAGGAATTGACCCATAGACCAATGGAACAGAACAGAGATGCCAGAAGTAAAAACATGGTTTTCAACCAATTCATCTTTGACAAAGACATAAATAATAATCATCAATGTTTTAGCGTGCACGAGCACTTCTTCCCCTTTTATGACTGAATAACATTCAATTTTTGGATATGCCACATTTTCCTTATTTATCCAATCACTGGGCATTTGAGTTGTTTTTACCTTTGGCTATGATGCATTGCACAGCTGTGAACATTTGTGTATAAACTCTTATTTTCAATTATTCTGGGTTTATACTCAAGAGTGGATTTTCTGGGGCATATGGCAATTTTATGTTAACTTATTGAAGAATGATAGACTGTTTGACACAGTAACTGTGTCATGTCACATTTCCACCAGCAATGTAAGAAAATTCCAATTCCTTCACGCCCTCATGAGCACTTTAATGTTCTGCTTATCCTTATTATTTTTGCTATATTAGTGAGTGTACAGTGATATTATCTTACTATAGTTTTGATTTGCATTTCCCACATGATCTTCATGGTATTTAGTGGTACAAGTAATTCATTTGTGATTCAGTGGTACAATTCAGTGGCATATGTTCATGGACTTGTTGACCATTTGTACATTATCTTTGGAGAAATGTCTATTTCAGCCTTTTGCTCTCTCCCTTTTTTTTTTTTTAAAGTAGGATTTATTGAGAAGACAGAATAGCTCCCAGGATGGGAAGGGACCCAAGGGGTTATCCCTTTTGCTCATTTTTAATTGGGTTACCAGTCTTTTTGTTGTTGAGGTGTAAGAGTTCTTTGTCTATTCTGGGTGCTACTTCCTTATCAGGTATATTTTTGCAACTGTTTCTCCATTCTGCAGATTATCTTTTTACTCCTGATAGTCCCTTCTGACACAGAAAAGATTTAAAGTGGGTGAAAACCTGTTTATCTATGGTATGCTTCTGTTGTCTGTAATTTTGACATTACCTCTAAAAAAAAAAACATTGCCAAATACAAGGTAATGAAAATTGACCTCATGTTTTCTTCTAAGAGTTTAGTAATCTACCTTAATATGTCTTTCAGCCCATAAACACAGGATGTCTTCCTTTAGGTCTTCTTTATTTTCATTTAGAAGTGTTTTAGCTCGTCTATTACTGTTTCTGATACAATTTGAGTTAGTTTCTGTGTATGATATGAGATAGGGACCAAACTTCATTCTTTTGCATGTGATACCTACTTGCTTCCACACTATTTATTGAAAAGATCATTCTATTCCATTGAATTATGTTGTAATCTTTGTTGGAAATTAGTTGACCATATATTATGGTTTTGTTTCTGTACTTTCAATTCTGTTCCCTTGATCTCCATGTCTGTACTTATGTCACTACACACTGTCTTGATTACTGTAGAATTGTAATCAGTTTCAATTCAGGAAGTGTGAGGTCTCCATCCAACTTTGTTCTTTCATTTCAAGATAGATTTGTCTATTTGAGTCCCTTGGATTTTCACAGGAATTATAGGCTCTGTTTTTCCATTTTTATGAAAAGTCTGGGATTTGATAAGGATTGTAGTTAGTCTATTAAGTTTGGTTTGGAGACTATTGCCATCCTAACATTATTTAGTCTTCCCATCCAGAATTATGGAATGTCTATTTATTTAGGTTTTCTTTAATTTATTTTAGCCATATCTTATAATTTTAAGTGTAAAAAAATCTTATACCTCCTTGGTTGATTCCTAAATATTTTATAATTTCTGATGCTGTTGTGAATGGAATTGTTTTCTTAATTTCCTTTCAGATAATTTATTACTATTATATAAAAAATAATTGTTTTTTGTATTTTGATATTAATGAATTAATTAATGGTATTAGGCTTTTGTTTGTGTGGATTCCTTAGGATCTTTATCTATACAAGTATATCATCTGTGCTTTGAGATAGCTTTACTTTTTGTTTTCTAATTTATACATCTTTTTGTTTCTTTTTCTTACCTAATTCCTCTGGATAGAACTTCCAGTACAATGCTGAGAGGATGGTTAAAGTGAACATTCTTAATTTGTTCCAAGTATTGGGTGAAATCAGTCTTTCATTGTCAAGCAAGATATTAGCTGGGGATTTCATAAATGCCCTGTATAAAGTTGAGGAAGTTATTTTCTATTACTAGATTAAATCACTTTTCTTTTTTTACCTTGACAGGATGTTGGATTTCATCAATTTTCTTCTGCATTTGTTGAGATGAACTTGGTTTATTTTTTCCCTTTATTCATTCTATTGGTGTGGTATATGATATTAATTGATTTTGATATGTTGAACCAACTTTGAATTTCTGAAATGAATCCCACTTGGTTCTGGTGCATAATCCTTTCAATATGGTACTGGTTTTGGTTTGTTGGAATTTTGTGCCTATATTGATAAAGCATATTTCTGCTTTGCTTTGTTTTTCTCTTTTCTTGTAATGTCTTCCTCTGATTTTGGTATCGGGGTGATGCTGGTCTCATAAAATAAGTTAAAGAATGCTCTCTTCTATTTTTTGGAAGAGTTTTAAGAGAATTGTTGCTGATGGATCTTTAAATGTTTGGTTGGATTTACTGGTAGAGCCATCTGGTTCTGGGCTTTTCTTTGTTTAGAGGTTTTTGTTTAATAATTCAAGCAGGTAAACTTTTAAAAGAACTATATCAAAGCAGAAATAGAAGATTTTACTTCAAAAGCTCAATTCAGTCAGTTCTAATTTTGGCCATGATTCTAAGCTCAAATCATTTTTTTTCCTTTGGATGGACAATTCTTCATTCAACCAAGCAAGTTGCTTCATAGATCATGAGTATTGCCTTTTCCAACTAGTTCAACAAATTTTGGAAATACAAATTTTCTCTGACTTTTCCATTGTGAGTTTAAGTTCTTTTATTTCTGTGGACCTGTCTTAGGGTAAATAACTCACTACATAGAAATAGACAAACAAAATATGAATCAGTTATCATAGCAGAGATTTGAAGATAAATGAATAAAAATGCAATTTCAACTTTGAGAAGTTGGAACTTTCTCCCAACTTTAAGAACGTCACCGAAATCTACACATTACTCCATTCTGCATGTCACTATGGGATATAATTGTTTATTTTTACTGAGTACTACAAGCACTATGCTGAAATAAGTGTGCTGTATATAAACCAGTGTGAAGCTGTTATGTCCCTGGCATCTTGACCCAGTCATCACCCATCAGATCCTTTGTTCACAGGAGAACACTTCACATTCTTTCCCTACTAAAACATCTCTTAGTGTTGCTGCAGATGTTTGTTATTATTTTGTCATTGAAGTCATTGTCTGGTTATGGTGATTTTAATCAGTCCTTCTCATGCAGTTCCTGATTCTCTCTTAATAGGCAAATGCTGTGTCTCACATTTTTTAGCTCAAAGGTAACTATTTTGAAAATGTATCTTTTGCCTGTGACTGCAATGGAATTTGTGAGAACTCCAATTTCAATACAGCAGGCTAACTGCCTATAAAAATAACTATTCACCTAACCACATAGCCAAATTGAAAAAAAAAAGGTTTTTACCAAAGTAAAATGCAACTGAAGATGAGTCTCAAATGAACAAATGAGATAACATTTGGAAGCAGAGAGGTTAAATTGATGGGCTCCCGTGGGCACTTTCTAGCTGTAGAATAATGGCCAAGTCACTTGAATTTTCTCAGACTCCATTTACTTCTCTGTAAGATAGATATGACAATAAACCCTACCATATTGTATTGTTGAGAGCATTAAATGAGAGGAAAATGTAAATCAGTCAGCACTGCATGTGGCATGCTGTGAATAATCAATACATAACTGGTAATAGCAGTATCAGCAACAGCAGCAGTAAGAACTTCACTGCTTCATATTTTTCTATATATCAAACCTGCAAAGGTAAGCCAATTGTCTCCACTGCCTATGTTGAGTGCCATGTTTCTCTGCCCATGCACATTCAACAAATGCCCAGTGAACAGCTACTGCCTGATGGTGGCAGTGTCAGAATATCTGACCTAACTGCTAGCAGGGGTCAAAAAACATATTCTGTTAGTGGCTAGATAACAACTATTTTAAGATTTGTGGGTCATATGCCTCTGTCACACATAGTCTGCCATTATATGTAGTGCAAAGGCAGCAATATGTAGTAAGCATGTGAAAGGGCACGGTCAATGAACTTGGTTTACAAAAAAGGTAATAGACTAAATTTTGCTCAAAGACCATAATTTATAGACTTCTAGCATGTAATCTAATTTTTAAAAAAGATAGTTTAACGAGTGTCCTAAAGAATGAAACATACTCTGATGATGGTCTCCAAGAGGACCAGGGAAGACTTCCCAGGGGAAGTGACTTTTAATCTGATACCTAGTGGATGAATAGGAGATAGCCAGGAAGGAGAGGGAGAAGAGGATTCTAGGGAAAAGGTGTAGGGTGCAGAAGGCCAAGAGATAAGAGAGAAAGAAAGAGGCAAAGACAGAGAAACAGAGATAGGGAGATAGAGACAGACACAGAGAGAGAGAAACAGAGAAAAGCATGGTGTTCTCAAGGAGCTAAGCAAATCAGCCATGGCTTGCAGGTTGAGGAGTTGAGGTAGGGCAGATGAGGTGAAGCTAGTAGCTAGTGGCAGGGGCCAGGTTGGGTTTGGAGGGCCTAGGGCATTAGGCTCCAAAGTTTGAGCTCAGTCCTAGAGATAGTGGGAAAGTCATTGAAGGTTGAGATCGGGAAGGGCAGGGTGAGTTTTGCATCTGATTGCCACTTGGAGAACAAGTTAGAGCAGGGAGTGTGTGGGGAGAGCCTGGAGAGAGAGAGCTGCCTCAACTACCCAGCAAGTAATGATAGTGGCTAGCCGTGACACGGGAAGGGGGCTACTTCCAAATGGATGTGGTCAAGAGGTGCTTGAAAGTAAAGTGTTAGCAGCTGAACTGTGATGGGGTAAAAGAGTTTCTGCCTCAAACAAATACTTTTGCTAAGACTCTCTGAAACTTGTTCGGACTTCAAGGCTTTTCTCAGGTCCTGCTTTAACCTGGGAGAGCCTTCTCTGCCCTGTTCTTCCCAGAGTGATGAACACTTGTCTGGATGACTTGGCCTTCACCCTCACTGCATGGAACACACCTCTAACATGAGTCACATGTGGCCAGCACCTCCCTGGGTGTGGCTGTCATTAGGGTTAGGCAGCTTCTGTGTCAGACTTCAGTAAACACCTGGCTTTTGTGTCTTAACTTTTGAACGTCATAAAGATGGTGAATGAGCTTAAATGAAAACTAAAAGATCAATTAAAATAAAGGCTAAATATTCAACACAGTGGACTTCATTTTCAACCAAAGTGTAATTTTGGACAGTGAGATAATTACATGCCAGAATCTTGTGGTTCTGTAGGACCAGTGACTAAAAAAAAATCCCCTTGTGCTCATTAAGGATAAGAAAATAACTTTGAAAGATTAGCATCTTCTACTTTCAGATGCATCATTTTCATGTTCATTATTGTCCAACACAACAGTTCATTCCAGAGAAAGATTAAATGGTTTACTTTACTTGCTATTTTGAGCTTAGAAAAGCAACACCTCTGAATATCAAGTACTAGGAGAGACCTTACCCTGCCACTTCGAAACAGAGTTGCCCTTTTCCTCCATCTATTGGAAGTCCCTTAAGGCATCTCAGCACTGAGGTGGGTTCATGAAGCAGTGCCATTAATCCTCTCTAGAGATTCTAAGAAAGTGGATGTTGGGACATGAAGAAGACAAGAGAATTTGAATGTAATAATAATCATAGTTGGTCTGAAAATAGCCTGCTGATGGTGATAAATTCTCACTCATAAATAAATTCTCAGGGAAACCAATGCAGATCTACAAGGTTTGACAATCAGTTTCTGGAACCATCCTAGAAAAAGTGTGACATGGCTCATTGCTGAATATCACTACAGTCATCTTCGAAGTACTTGCCTTGAGAAGCTGTGCACTGATGCCAGTGCCTAGTCTACCTGTCAAGGCAATTTCGTAACTCTTTTTCTGGAATGGCCATTAGAGCAGTCATCATTATTTGTTGAGGTCTGACAATTAAGTTCCTGAACTTGCCGCTGTGCTCTTGCATTAGCATCACTGTACAAATAACTGTATTGGAACACCCTCCCTACTTACTTGATTTGACACCCAATAATTTTTTTCTTTATTCTTAAATTAAGGAAATATTAAAAGGAAGACATTTGATGACATTCAGGACATCAGGGGTAATATGACAATAGCTCTGATGGGCATTCCAAAAAAGAGTTCCAAAATTGCTTTAACAGGTGGACTAGGTGCTGGCACTGGTACATAGCTTCCCAAGGAGAGGGCTTTGAAGGTAACCATAATGATATTCAGCAATAAGGTATGTAGCACTTTTTCTAGAATGAGTTTGTGAACTTAATTGCCAGAACTTGTATGTATACTTCAGGTGAGCAGAAAAAAGCTGTCATAGACAACTAGCTTTTTTCCTAAGGTTCTCCAAACGATTAAAATCTGAGCATTGCCGGGCTTGGTGGCTCAGCCTGTAATCCCGCGCCTTTAGGAGGCTGAGGTGAGTGGATTGCCTGAGCCCACGAGTTTGAGACCCACCTGGGCAGTGAGACCTCATCTCTACAGTAAATCAAAAAATCAGCCAGGCGTGGTAGCGCATGCCTGTAATTCTGGCTACTTGGAAGGCTGAGGCGGAAGGAACACCGGAGCCCAGCAAGTCGAGGCTGCGGTGGCTGGAAGCGGCCACTGCACTCCAGTCTGGGCGACAGAGTGAGACTCCAACTAAGAAAAAAAAAAAAACCTGAGCATTTTCCTAATGTATATGTAAGCCTATTCTCTTCACTCTATTTCATTGAATTTTTAACTTAATTTAATTTCTAGTTCATTATAGCTTATTAACTCATACATACTCATAAACAAGATGATAGAAGGAAAAAGCAAACCTGAAAAGATTTTAGTGACTAAAATTCTACACATAAAGAGCTATTAGTGCATCAAACCCAACCTAACATTTCATTCTTTTAATGGGACTCATGCCGAGTTTGGATAGCAAAAAGTCAAGTAAGAAATTTTATTTTCACGGAAACCCATTTCTGATGCATGACATTAATACAAGGCTAAATAAACACAGCATCACCAGGAAATAAATCCAAATTTGAAGTCTGAAAGGGCAGTCATATTTCTTGAATATTCTGAATGTCAACTTTCTGATGGAAAAAATAATACAATATCAGTGACTACCCACATAGGTCCTTTCTGGGTGTCTTTGGCATGTATTCCAAAGTTTAATTTGTTGAATCCTTGCGTTTTCTGTTCCTTGGTATCTAGTGGCATTTATTATGTTATCCTAAAACTGCAGCTCATGAAGGCGTTGGAAAGGTCACTGTTTCCAGTTATGTTTTTAAAAAGAGGATAAGTCAATGTATGTTCTCCAGTAAAAGATGATCTTTCATGTGCATTTGTTTCTGAAATTGAAATGTATCCTGTTCATTTTCTCTGAAAGCCATTGTTCGCCATTTGAGTGTTTCCCAGCATTTCACACAGTAGAATGCTTCCCTGCACATCTGTAACAAGGGCGGCTTTTTTTCCACCTTTGTCTGCGAACACGAAAATAGCACTGAGGTTCAGAGTGGCCCAGGTCCCCATGAGACCCTCTTCTGAACACAACTGCACAAAGGGCCCCTGCCATGAAGAAAGACAGAAGGTCATGTAAATTAGTCCCTCGAAACCCTTGGTGAAAAAATAAATCACTGATCTCCTTTTAACTTAAAGTTTTGTGGGTTTGCGATACAATTTAGCCTGCTCTGGAAAAAAAAAGAGATCTCTAACATAGTGTATCACTGCAAAGAGGAACTGTTGCTATTTATTTTACAATTTAGAATTCTGGTGAGATGATATTTTTACATGCTGGTCATTTCAGTTTTAATTGTTAGTGAGATTTTTTTTCCCTCAATGTGAGGACGATGACCATCTGTCCTCTGGTTTCACTGAAAATGAAGCAGAAAAGAAGAGTTTAATTTTTACAAGCTGGCTTTCTTCTTAAGAGGGAAAAGTTATCTAAAATAATGTTTCCACCACCAGTCGGTTAACACAAGGCAGCTCTTGAAAAGGAAGTATTAATAGAGACAGGACAGTGGCCTGGACAGGACAGGCTTAGAATCAGTGAGGTAGACCAGCAGTCCCAGACCAGGAAAAGTGAAGACTGAAACACTGAAGGAGGCTTGGGGTCAGATATGGGTACAGGATGTGGGTAGGACAGGATCAGAAAATCAAGACCAGAGGGCAAAGGCGTGAACTCAGATAAAGTCCTCGGTCACAGAAAGGACACAAACGGGTTAGAAAGCCCATCCACAAAGGAGTGGAAATAGGTGGCATCCTGAGACAGTCCAGGTGAGACCTGGGAGGGACATGGGCTTCAAAGTTGGATGGTTCAGGCCTAAACACACTGCAGAAAACTTCACAAGAACACCTTGGAGCCTCCATTTCATGTCAACATGATGCAGACCTTGTGCTTTTCTGACACATCCCCTGGGTATGAGCTCAGACAGGTCTGGCTCACTCTTCCTCACCTGGTTTATTTTTCATCATCCCAAAGTTCTTGGATGCCAAGTTGCAACCTTTTCTTAGGGCCTCATGAACTCAGGGATCTGTGGGGGTGTCTAACCCATCATTCAGTATAAAAGGTCAGGGATTACAAATCAGTGTAGTTACCCACAGGTCAGTGCAGAAAGCCATTTTTAAATGCTTATTTATTAAAATAACAAACATAAGGTAAATTTTCTAGACCTGAACATACTCATATAACCAGCACCTAGACCAAGCAACAGAACATTACAAGCACCCCGGAAGTCCACCTCATGCTCTGTTCCAGTTGCAAAGTCAGCCACTCTCCCAGTTCAGTAATGAATCGGAATGGACACTTGCAGACATCCCATAGTGCACTGATCCCAGAACCACAGTGGTCCAGACGGCAGGCTCAGGGGCTGAGACTTTGGACCAGATGGGTGCCAAGGTGAGCATTCTCCCAACCCCTGAATCTGGCCTTGAGCGACATCTCCTTTCATTACAATACCCTGGCTCCAAAGGCAGGTATGTGAGGCTGAGCTTCTCAAGTAGAGAGGAGGGCAGCTGGGAATTCAGGCATGCTCAGCTGGATAAAGCCAGAGAGCTTGAGAGCGACTTTTTCTTTGGGCTTCAAATTGCTCACAACAAAGCTCAATGCAGCTGTCCCTAAGCCAGCAAACAAATTCCACCAATCCTCCTGCATGTGATTATGGGGCGGTTGTTTCCTGGTGAATTAGCCCCTTAGTGTTCACATTCAGCAGGGAAGGACAAAGTTTTGCTTTTTTTCTCCCCGAAGCAAAAGGATATAGGAAACATCCTCAAGGGCATGTGCTTAGCATCTTTGAGGCAAAGAACAATAGTGCTGCTGCCTCCCTAATGTCCAGGAACCCTGTATGAGCCACGGGCCTCCATTCTCTGGCAGACTTTGGTCCAGGGGATGCTTCAGGAATCCAGAAAACTAACACCAGATTGCAAGTAAACACGCCACACTTGGAGGAGGGTGCTTTGTTCTCCAGGTCAAGGTAACTTGCACCAGGCACTTTTATCCTTCGGGGAAAGGATTGTCACTGCCATGGTTTCTACAAGCCGCTGTGTATGTGATTAACTCAAAGTCACCTGCAAGTCTCCCTGCCTGTCGGGGGGAGAGCGTTCGCAAGGACTCCACGTGTCATGAACTCCAGCTCCTGTGTTTCTGTGGCCTGTGCACTGAGTTCATGGTGAATCAACTAAACAAAACTAGACCTGCTATTGGGATCCATTATCTATGTCAGTGTCATCCAGGCCCTGGGGAAGCAGAGGATGTTTCCTAGGGAAGTCATGGGAAGTTCCTTCAAGGCCATCTACTTATTCCTTATGCCCTTATGAGCACACGGCTTGATTTGGGGATACACTGAGCCCAGCATGTTCCTCTCATGTACCAGCAGGAAAGCTGTGCCATCACAGAGCACTGTCCTGTGAGGTTCCCCTGCTACAGTAGCTCTCTGTGAACATGTCAGGCACAGCACAGGGCGCTTTATGTGGGGAAGACACCACATCACAGGTGAGAAAACTGAGACCTGGAAGAACATGAGAAGGATCATGCATCTGGGAGGGCAATTAGAAGGCTCCAAGCCAGAGCCTGAGCTCTGGACAGCTGTGCTGTTCTTGAGGTGACAGCATCAACATGGATGCAATTATCCCCAAAGGGCCCACTCCCACCAACAAGTGACTGACTGTCAGACCCCAGTTACAATTGTCAGGGAAGCCACCTGGTAGTGTTGAAATCTCACAGTGTAGTGTCACAGGTTAGAAGGGCAAGAAACAACCTCCATTTCTTCTGATATGCCAGGTTGGTGAGAGATCTGCTTCTTTTCTTTTATTGGGGTGAAATGCACATAACATGAAATTAATCAATTACGTGTTTAATTCAGTGGCAATTAGTACATTATGATGCCGTGTAACCATACGTCTGTTTAGTACCAAAACCTTTCATCACCCTAAAAGGAAACTCTGTGTCCATTAGCACTCACTCAGTCCCAAGAAATTGTCAATCTGCTTTCTGTCTGGCTGAATTCACCCGTTTTTGATATTTCATATCAATGGGATAATATAATACGGAAACTTTTGTGTCTGTCTTCTTTTAGCACAATATTTTCAAGGTACATCTGCTTTGTAGTGTGTATTAGTACTTCATTCCTTTTATGGCTAAATAATATTCCATTCAGTCTGCTTTCTTAAAAGTGAATAATAGGCAATGTAGTATCTTGGAAAAGGTATTGACCCAAGAATCTATGGAAGTCTCATTCCTCTCATGGGAATATGTGTTCTGCATCAGACAGACCTGGGTTCAAATATCAACTTTCCTGCTGTGTGGACTTGCTTGAGATATTTAACTGCTATAAGTCTCAATATCCCTGTCAATCAAATAAACATAATGTTCTACCTAACTGTGGGAGTTGTTGTGAAAATTAAATAGGAAAACACGTGCGTAAAGACTGCCAAATTGCCTAATGCATCATCAGGATACATAAGATAATACATATTCTTCTCTCATTCATGGGAAATTAATTTCTACTTCCACATATATAAATTGGGAACTCAGCTGTACACAGTAGATGTGTGCCTGAGTTGCTCGTGTAAATTGACTTTGAAGAAATCAAATCACATTTTATATTCACTAAGTAAATGAATTCTTGGATGGTCAAAGTCTATTAACAAAGAAAATCTACTCTCAGTTCAACGTGCAGATTAGTTAACTCTTAAATCAACATTTTTGTCTCACATGTCTGGCACAGTGGTTGGCACACAATAGATGGCCAGTGTGTATGTAGGGAGGGAAAGAGAAAGCTGGGGTTAAGAAGGAAGGAAACTTAACCTGATATGCATCAAAAGAAACTTTTTCAAACCCCACTTGTTCTCAGACAAATGCAAACATTGTTAGCATATAGGCAACATGATAAGTTACAGATATCTTTCCAATCAATCCATTCAAAATTGGCATTGAAGCTCTACTCAGCACCCAGCCCTACAGGGTGGGTTTAGGAAGGTAGTAGCAAATATGGTTGCTCCCTGCCAAGTTTTACTGTCTTTGAAGGAACAGAAGTGACATACAGACAATGAGAGAACAAAGGGTCTTGTGGCTCAGACCACCAATTCTGGCAGCAGCAAACAAGTCTGACTTGGCCAAGGAAGGCTCAACAGTGCCACAGGAAGTTAGCTGGAGACAGTCTACCCATAGTGCCTTTTCATTGGCTAGAATAATCAAGAAAACACTCTGAGACTCAGTTATCTTTCAGGCAGAGTCATTAAAAGGTGATTTCCAGTCTTTCTAGGTGTCCTTGGGTTCTGGACCATGGACTTCCTTGGACCCTTCTGTTTTCACCCAACCCCCGCAGGGCACATGAAGATTGGAGTTTGAGGCTGTTCTGGAAGATGAGCAGCCTGTCTTTCATTCAATTACAGCACAACATACTGCATGGAATTTACACCACTGATAGCCACACTCATGATTCCTGCAAGCAGCAGATGCGTTTTCTTACTATACAGTTCAAAATATAAATAAAGAAAATCTTGAATAAAGGTACCCATAACTGAAAAATTGGAGTGAGTTTCAAAGCAAAAAGAGCTCTAGATAAAGTAGGATAGGCAAGGAAGACTTTATTTAAGGCTATTGAAATTAGGAAGAGAGGTCAGGACTCAGTCTGAGCTTAACACGCTGAAACAAAAGACAAAGCATTTTAGCGCTGGGGTGTGCTAGCAGAAAAGTCCTGGAGGAGGGTGTTGTGGGAAGGGGTTGGTGAGTAAATGTGTTTAGCACATTGGGTGAGTTATTCCTGAGTTTGCAAATGTTTTTCTCTATGACGAGGCCATCTGCATTTGCCAGCCGGAGCTCATTGAAGTTAGGTTCTAGCTTTCCCACGGAAACTGGGAGACAGGGGTGCTCTCTCCCTTGATGATTTCCAAGGTATGGTTCCCAGGTTCTTGAGAACGACATTCCTGGGCTGTGCAACTGACAAGAGACTTTTAAGAATTTACATCTAAATGGGACAGAAAGATAATTTAAAATTGCACATTCTCTAAACTAGGTGCTCTAAGAAAAGAAAAGTCAGGGTTCAAGGCTCAAAGAAGGCCCTCTAATGTCTCATTAAACCGAGAGGAAGGTTATGACCTCCTTGGTCAGGGGTTTCCAAAACCCTGACCTTGACACTAGGACTCTTCTAGAAAATTACTTGCAGTTACAATGGCATGAGTCAAAAATGCTTCTTAGCTGGGTGAAGTGGTTCACACCTGTAATCTCGGCATTTTGGGAGGCCTAGATGGGAGGAAAGTTTGAACCCAGGAGTTTGAGACCAGCCTGAGCAACATAGCAAGACTTTGTCTCTACAAAAAAATATTTTAGAAGTACTCGAACGTGGTGGTCTACACCTGTAATCCCAGCTATTCAGAAGGCTGAAGCGGAAGAAACGCCTGAGCCCAGCAAGTTGAAGTTGTGATGAGCCATGATTGTGACACAGCACTCCAGCCAGGGAGACAGAGTGAGAACCCAACCAAAATAAAATTCTTCTTCAAAAAGTTACTTTACCAAAATGTTTAATTTTCTGCCAACGCCTGAAAAACTAAGTGTAGATAAAAGTCCTTTTATTTCCAGAGACCTTGTTAATACTACAAATCTTGGCTAAATAAAGTTATCTGGACAGCCACCAGTGGAGGCACTGAACATTTCAAATTTCAAAATATTTTTAAGGGTTGCTGAACTGTATTAAATAGAATGAATAAATAAGCATTGTCTTTGCAACCGAGTCAGACCCTGAAAACCTCCAAGCATTATCGGTATTTAGCATTTTTAGCCTTTGTTTGGGTTTTCTGGTCAGCAATTCCTAACTCCCCAAAGCAAGACAAACTCCCTCCTAACCATGCCTCAAGAAGGTCAGCCTGGCTTGGCCTCATAGCTTTGCATCCCCAGGGAATGGAAATGTTCTTTTCTGAAGTCACCAAACAGAAAAGAAAAAGCCCATTTTGGTAAGATATCATGTCCTGTGTTATTTGGACTCTATTTAGAGTATCAAAGGCTAACTCAATCTTATTCCAGGAGCAGACTTTAACCACTGGATCTTTTTTTTTTTTTTTTTTTTTTTTTTTGCCTACCCTAGTATTTTCAACATAAGAAAATTCTACGTAGCTATCTGGATTTTCAGTTTTTTAAGCAATGGCTTCTTTTGCCATATTGAACAGAAGAATACACACTGTGGTCTCCCACAATCTCCACAATATTTTTATATCTCCTATACCTGGCTTGATGCACGAAATTGCTGGTTGTCTGCATGATAAACCAACCCTAACTTATCAGTGTAAAATAATACTAGGCATTTGTTGTTGTTGTTATTGCTGTTATTTCTCATAGTCCCCGGGGGTTGGTTGGAATCAGTTGGGTGTTTCTTGCATAACTGTAGGCACACAGTAGCTGGAGCTGGAGTAATCTTGAAGCTTCCTCACTTGTAGGTAATAATGAACACTTGTCTTCAACTACAACCTTGGCAAAGGCTCTTTACTGGAACCTTTGCACTTGGGATCTGCTCAAGCTGGGGTTATATGATAGCACTTTTTTCCAAGGGTGACCATTGTTAAGGAGAGCCAGGCAAGCTACATTATGTTTTCCAACCTTACCTCAAAAGTTGTGTTGGTTGCATATTAGTCACAAAGAGAAAGGCACTATCCTAGCCCCTATTAAAGGGAAAGGGGATTCAACTCCACCACTAGATTGGAAAAATATAAACAATTTAGAGACATGTCCTAAAATCATAAAGCATTTATATTTCTCCCACATGCAAAATCCATTTACCTCATCCCCAAGTCTCCTAAGGGTCAGTTATTATGCATCAGGTTCAAAAAGATTCCAGCCTCTAAATCAGGTCTGGGTTACAATCAGGCTGCTCTTGGTTTATTCCTTGAGTCTAGCTCTTGCAGTACCATTACTCAATCTGAAGACACATGCACTGAGATAAACACATCATCTGCTGCCCTGACACTCAACAAACACCAATGAAACAAGCATCAAACAACCGCCGTAGGGATTTCAAAAATGGGGAAAGAGGAGTCCATGGTACTCAGTGGCTCTTAACAAGTTTGAAATCCAGCTTGGCATGTGATGTAGCGCTTTGATGAGGGCTGAGTCCTACCTAGAAATGGTTTTTCATGGCTGTTGGCTCCACCCTGAGCTCTGGGCTTAGCTCTCCAAATTGTCCTTCCTTTACCATGAATATCGAATACTTGCTTGTAGTAGAGCTGCTTTCTCTATTTTCTTCTTGAGAGAACACATTTGGGAATCCAAAGTCTCTTTTCATTTTTTGAGTATCTGTATATGAGTATTTTTTTAGTTTCTCCTCCTTTTAGTCCCAGTGGGCAGTGTTTCTGTCAATAGAATTATCCTTATGACTCTGCAGATATTTTATAAAGCTTATTTTATTTTATAAAACTTGAGTTGATGTCCCTTGACAAAAGCCACACCCACATGTCTGGCGCTCAGTTCTCCGCTACACCAGGCTTCCTTGAACATCCTGAAGATGGCTAGAGACACCATTCATTAACAGAAGGGTCCCAAAGGCATGGCCTGACAGCGTTTAGAGGACCCTTGTCTATCAAAGGTGTTCAGGCACCACCTTAAACGTTTCTGAGATTTTACAGAAAGCTTGACGTCAAATCTTTAGTTTCTCATTTGACCACGTTACATCAACAGATCCCTGGATTTGGTGTTTGCCTAGGGGCTGTTTTATGATTTGAGAATTTATTTGCTGTCTGAAAAGGTTAGGATTGAGAAATAGTTAAATTTCTAGGCTCATCGTATTCTGATTCCTCTGTATTTGGTAGACTATTTTTAGCTCATATCTGTCTCCTCTAATTTTATTATAGGCAACTTAAAAAAAGGCCATAATCCCAAGCCTTTGAGAGGCTGAGGTGAGTGGATTGCCTGAGCCCGCGTGTTCGAGACCCGCCTGGGTAGCGAGACCTCATCTCTACAATAAATCAAAAAATCAACCGGGCGTGGTAGCGCATGCCTGTAATTCCGGCTCCTTGGAAGGATGAGGCCGAAGGATCGCCGGAGCCCAGCAGGTCGAGGCTGCGGTGGCCGGGAGCAGCCACTGCACTCCAGTCTGGGCGACAGAGTGAGACTCCAACTCAAAAAATAAATAAATAAATAATAAAAATAAAAGATTTTTAAAAGGCCAAATGGTACCTTCACATGCTGCTTGGAAATGTTCTTAGTAAATCATATCATTCACCATTTCCTGTTTTCTGTAGACAGCAGTGATGCCAAACTTCCTGCCACTATTCATCAAGGGTCTCCTTCCTCCAGCCTCTGGAAGTTTCCATGTAGCCCTTGTTCACGGCGCTGTCAAGTCCTAGAGTCTTCTCCTCTCAGCTCACTGCTTTTCCATGTCCTACCTGTTCCCCAGCTCTGAAGCCAATACTGCATGTGTCTGGCTTTCCCGTGGCAGCATCCCATTCCTCCTGTCACTGGTTCCATTCTAATTATCTCTTGCTGCATAATAACCAAAACTTTGGTGAACTCAAACACCAGCAATCACGTATTATGATGAGCATAGTATCTGGAGCTGAAATCATCTCAAAGGCTTCTTTTATTTCCATGTGATGGTTAAGGCTCGAATTAGATAAAGTACATTCCATTTAAAGGAAAACTTATAGTATACTACTGTCTTGCAAGTCAATAATTATGTCTAGCGGTCTTGAGAAGACAGTATGAATTATCATGTGTTTGCCAGGGTGTATTTTTTTCTGAATGACAAAACCAAAATATATTCTTTTAGTAGACTTGGACTCATTCAAACTAGATTGACTTCTTCACCCCATCATTAATTCAACATGCAAGCTCAGATATAACAAATGAACCCAAGTGCTTATACAGATGACTCATTATTTTGTCATGAAAAAAATGAGGCTGACAGACATTGCTAAGGCCCATTATAAGGCTCCCATTTTAGGAATTAAAGCAATTGGTATTGAGTAAAATGTTTTGCACTGGTTGCTATAAGCATGCTTTTTAAACAACATGTCAATAAGCTTCTGCTGTATGACATACACTGTTTGAGATGCTGGGACAGAGCAAGGAAGAGAAAAGGGCTCTTTCCCTCAAGGAGCTTGAATTGGAGAAAAACGTATTTTAAATGAAAGAAATGCATTTGGCAAAAATATAAGGGGACCCCAAAGAACCTGGAATTTATTTGTTAAAAAAATGTGTATTCTTACATATTTAAACTTCAGTCATCTTCAAAGTACTGTCCATTTGATGCAGTACACCTATTGAGATGCTTTTCCCACTACTCAAAACAAATTTGATGCCTTTTAGTGCTTCTGCCGTTCTTTTGTTTCATCTCTTCCACATGGACATGCTTCCCTTTCAAGACATGTTTCATCCAGGGAAACAAGAAAAAATCACTTGGGGCAAGATCAGGTGAACAGGGAGGGTGGGGCATGGGAGTCATGCCGTTTTTAGTCAAAAACTGCTGAACACTGAGCGTGGTATGGGCAGGTACATTGTCATGGTGAAAAAATCAGTCACCTGTTTGCCACAAAAAAAATTTTCAAAGTCAAACGCAGTCTTTCACAACAAAGCTAGCTGGTGTACTGAAGCCAGTGGGTTTGTAGAACACTTATCTAGCAGGAAAGGCTTGTATCACAAGGGGTCTGCCCTCCAAAAAATAATTCTGGGATTTTTTGGGTCTCCCTCATAAAATATTCTATATTTTCTCTGACTTTAAAACAAGGAGTAAAAATAAACAAAGAATTATACCTATTTGTGTGTTTGCAGTGGAGAAAGAATAGCAGACACAGGAGATGGGGGCAGGCTTCTAGTGAGAATGCCTTAGGCTTAAAATCCTGGGATCCATAATATCATGTTACCATTATTTATGTTTTATGTTCAGTAATGTCAGAGTAATTGAAATCTAAATCTAAATAAAACAAAGGCCAAATGTTATAACAGCCCAGAGACTAACATGGTATACTATTTATTACTTGAGAATCTTTACTAATATTAAAATGCATTGCTTAGGAACATTGTATTAGTGACCTTCACATGTGGTGATGTTAGAATATCACAAAAATAACTTTAAACAAAAATATTTGCAAATCTCATAAAAATAAATGTCTTATTACAGTTCAAATTATGTATCACACAAAACATTCACAAGGTCTGGGGCACTTCATAGCAGAGTAATACAATTGAAGAGAGGCTTAATATTTAATACTGAACACATTAGCATACACTTCACAATGCATACTGCATTTCACTACATATACTTTTGATATTCAAATCTATCTTTTCCAAGCATAGCCAATATTGTATGCCTGGCATCTAACTTTTTTTTAATTAATCAAGATTTCTCTTTTTTTAAATCAATATTTTTTATTATGATATTGTGGGGTACAGTTAAAGGTTAGGTATACAAATATGCTTCATTCAGGCCCCCTTGTTGATAACAGGGGTCTCCCCATCCCCAGACAGATGTTTCCTACCATTAGACCCATCCCCCCCCATAGTTTCCCACCACTGTCAGTCATTTTCTTATGGTAGTGTGTTGGATGGTCAAGGTCCACTATATGAGTGAGAACATGTGATACTCAGATCTTTGTTTCTGTGAGAGGTCACTCAGTATTATAGACTCTAGTTCCATCCAGGTTGCTGCAAAATTCATAATTTTGTTCTTTTTTATGGCTACATAGTATTCCATCGTATATATGTACCACATTTTTTAATCCAGTCCTCTTTTGATGGACGGCATGGTTGGTTCCAGGTTCTTGC
The DNA here is from genome assembly GCF_000164805.1 of Carlito syrichta. Taxonomy (NCBI): domain Eukaryota; kingdom Metazoa; phylum Chordata; class Mammalia; order Primates; family Tarsiidae; genus Carlito; species Carlito syrichta. The sequence goes on along the minus strand of NW_007070764.1, from coordinate 47,223 downwards.
TATTGTGAACAATGCTGCGATAAACATTTGTGTGCAGGTATCTTTTTTATAGAGTGATTTGAGATCTTCCGGGTATATTCCCAGTAGGGGGATTGCAGGGTCATATGGGAGGTCGATTTATAGAGCTTTTAGGAATCGCCACACTGCTTTCCACAGATGTTGCCCTAGTTTACACTCCCACCAACAGTGTAGAAGTGTTCCCTTTTCGCCACACCCTCTCCAACAACTGTTATTTTTTGAGTTATTGATAATTGCCATTCTGACTGGAGTTAGGTGATATCTCAGTGTGGTTTTGATTTGCATCTCCCTGATAATTAATCAAGATTTCAAGGCTGATCTATTTGCATAAAATATTAATAACTAAAACCACAAAAAGTAGAAATATTATGAATACTAGCATTCTTTTTTACTTCTAATAACTCTTTGCAAACATACCTACTTAGATGAGAAGTTGTGAAGCCAACAACTTAGATATAAGATTAAACTGAGTTATGTGTGCTTTTCATGCTTTGTCCAGTGCTTAATTGGGGACAAGAAAGAGTAAGTCTTTACAATGGACTCTCTCACTGGTCATAATATTTATAAATGCAATGGGCATCTGTGTTTTCTCCTGGTGAGCCTCCCTTACTTCTCCTTTGGATAACAGCACTTCCATCTCCCACTGGGAACCATGTATACTGTTGTGGGAAGTATTCATAGGATTGGCAGTCTGAATGCCAAGTTATTGCTACTCGGGAGTTGAGCCTATGATCCCAACCAGGACAATCAGGCCCTCAGATCCTTGATGACCAACACAAGGAAGAACAATGGCTTAGTGATTATGTTTCCTCATAATTTTGCTGACTGAGCTCAGCAAAATCTTAGCATTAGTTCTGATGAAGTAGATCCACAAAACTGCCTAATTCTTACCTTTCTGCAAAATTAGTGCCTTGGACTTTAAAACAAAAAGTCATACACCTTTACACCCCAGACATCAAGGTGCTGTGTTGGAAAGGAAGATACTTCAATCTAGAAATAATGTTACCGTTTTCCAGATTTGTTACCTAAGTACTACTAAGAAGACTTCTCTTGTTCTTAGAGGTATCAACTGACTGGTTTATTAAGATGGAGCACAGTCTTTTAAAGTAAAAGATGTACTTGAAAGGATAGATGGGAATAAAGACAGGAAGCATACCAGGAGTGGGCAGTGACCGGGATTTCCTTCACCATATTATGAAATTTTTGAAAATAGGGTCTCCATGTCTCACATGCCCAGCCCTGTGCTTCATACACAGGAATTAGAATGAGTATAGTAATTAAGAGGGTAAATTTCAGAGTTAGAAATTTCTTCACCTACCAGCAGTATCTTGTGAAAGTGACTTAAACTCTTTGGTTCCCAGTTCTCTCATCTGTAAAATAGAATAAACAAAATCTGCCTTATGCAATTGTTTTGAGGTTTAAAAATAATAAAATTTAATACAAAGGTAACTGCTACAGCAAGTGCCTTTTCAACATAAATAACCAGAAAACTGGAAGAGTTTATGATACAGTGGTTTCCAGACATTGAACAGCACACAGTGCAGAACTGAGATTCCTAAGAAAAGAAAAACAAATAATGTGAGCCCTATGATGACACTAGTTAATGCCTAGAGGCAGTCTCAAGGCTGCAGCAAAAGGACAGGGAACAGAAATAGAATTGGTAGTTGCTCTGAAATGAGGAGAAAAGGATTAGATTTCAGAGAGGCTGAGGCAGCTAGAATTTTATGATAGTTTACTGGGAAAAACAGAACTACATAGAGAATGTTACATGGACCTGTGGCGCTGACCCTCAGTCTTTGGCTAAATACTGATCTTCCCAAGTGTGAGTTCAAAGTACTTGAGGTCAAGGATAGAAGTACCAGCAAGCAGTAAAGATTTTTCAGCCTAAAATCCTAGAGCTACATAGGGTGGCATGTTACATCAACATCAGTCAGAGACCTCTTAGTGCACAGGGTAGTAGGAAGAGTTCTCAGAGTGTCACATCTTAGGAGTGGGGTCAAACCAGTTCTAGAATTAGGGCTGTTAAAGACAACCTCCCCACCCCCACCACAACAAAACTCGAATGGAAGTCAGACAAGAATTACATGAATCTACCATTTACTTGACTGCACAACAGAACAAAATTCGATCATCAGTTACACAAAAATTTACTAGGTGTGGTATGCAATTAAAAATTGCTAGCCAGGTATATAAACATAAAAATATTGCCCCCAACAAGAAAAAAGTCCATTAACAGAAAGAAACCCACAAATGAGAGATTTGATTGGTTTTGTTGGCTATAATCTTTTTTAAAAAAGTATTTCACCACACTGCTTTCCACAGAGGTTGCACTAGTTTATCCTATATGACCCTGCAATCCCCCTACTAGGAATATATCCTGAAGAACTCACATCACTCTATAAAAAAGATACCTGCACACGTATGTTTATTGCAGCATTGTTCATTATAGCAAGAACCTGGAAGCAACCATGCTGCCCATCAAAAGAGGACTGGATTTAAAAAATGTGGTACATATACAAGATAGAATACTACACAGCCATAAAAAAGAACAAAATCATGAATTTTGAAGCAACCTGGATGGAACTAGAGTCTATAATACTGAGTGACCTCTCACAGAAACAAAGATCTGAGTATCACATGTTCTCACTCATATAGTGGACCTTGAACATTCAGTGCAATACTATAAGAAAATGACTGACAGTAGTGGGAAACTATGGAGGGAGAGGGAGATGGGATTAATGATAGTAAATATCTGTCTGGGGACGGGGAAACACCTCTTATCAACAAGGGTGCCTGAACAAAACGTATTTGTATACCTAACCCTTAAGTGCACCCCACAATATCATAATAAAAAATATTGATTATTAAAAAAAGTATTTCAAATCTTATCAATGTGTTAAATATGTAAAGTGACACATTAACTTAATGATGAGAAAAATTGAATATATAAAGAGACCCAAAGAGAGCAGCTATTAATGAAAACAAAATACTTGAAATAAAAAATATTAGAAGAGATTAACAAAAATTTACACACTAGAGGAGAAAAGATCAGTAAAATTGAAGACATATCATCAGAAACTATTCAAAGTATAGTAAAGAGAGAAAAAAGGCTGAAAAATAAAGAAGGCCTCAGTGAACTGTGGAATAATAAGAAAGATCCAATGTATATGTAACTGGCATCCCAGAAGCTGAAGTTTTCAGATCCAAAAAACCAAACAGACAAAAAAATAAGCAGGAACAAATAACAAGGGGAAAAAAGCTACACCAAAGCATATTATGTCATATCATTGCTGGAAAACACGAATAAAGAGAAAGTTATATAAGTTACCAGGGAAAAATGACAAGTTATACACAAAGAAAAGGGTGTGTATGTGAGAATATGCCTCATTAGAAACTGTACAAATCAGAAAAGCTACAGTGACATCTTTAAGTACTAGGAAAACAATTCAACTTAGAATTCTATTTGAGCACATATATCTCTATAAAATGGAGGTGAAATAAGGAGATTTTTAAATATTTTATTTTATTTAAAAAATGTGGGGTACAATTCAGGATTAGGTATACAAGTGGTCATCATATAGGTAAAGTTTGGGTCTCTTTATATATTCAACTCTTTGGAAGAGTTTTTTAAATAACAAACACAAGCTAATATAATTTATTATCAGTAAAACCAGAACTATATGACAGATTTTGCAAAGTTACTCAGGTCAAAGAAAAGTAATTCTAGATCAAAATGTGGATCTACAAAAAGGATTAAAGACGTGTTAAATAGGTGAGAAAAGCTGGGCTCAGTGGCTCAGCCTGTAATCCTGCGCCTTTGGGAGGATGGGGTAAGTGGATTGCCTGAGCCCGTGGGTTCGAGACCCGCCTGGGCAGCGAGACCTCATCTCTACAATAAATCAAAAAATCAGCTGGGCATGGTAGCACGCGCCTGTAATTCCGGCTACTTGGAAGGCTGAGGTGGAAGGATCGCCGGAGCCCAGCAGGTCGAGGCTGCGGTGGCCGGGAGCGGCCACTGCACTCCAGTCTGGGTGACAGAGTGAGACTCCAACTCAAGAAAAACAAACAAACAAACAAAATAGGTGAGAAAAAATAAATTTAGAAAGTTAAATCACTTTAAAGAATGGTTGAGATCAATACTGGACTTCTACTTCTGCCTAACATGGAGTTGGACTAGAAAGAGTGACTGTTCTGACTAACAAAATTCAAAAGCCTTGTAATTCAAAGGGCATTGGATGAAATACTTGGAAGGGTCTTGCCTCAGCATGGGGAAGAAAAACATTCATAGTCTAAATGATGGTCTGGTCTTGCTTTAAAAGTCTTAAAGATTCTAAAAGTACCAAACTATTATCAAGTAACTAAAACGCATCTCAGAACAAAGCTCAAGAAGGTAAATCAAAATATGAAAATGCACAGCATCCAACCAGGTAAAATTCTTAACGTCTGTCATTGACAATATTACCAAGCATGGAAAGAAATAGAGAAACATGACCCTATAATCCTGAAAAGAAAATCAATCAATGAAAACAGAATTAGATCTGGCTCAGATGTTATAATTTGCAGACAAGTACATTAAACAGTTTATTATTATATTATAATTGTATTCCATATGTTTACTAAAAAGATGAAAGGTGCAATATGTTAAGCAGATACTGAGAGAGAAAGAAAAAAACAGATTTAAATTCAAAAGGTGGAAACTACAAAGTGAGAGATTACAAAAATATACTGGGTAAGATGGTTGGCAGATTAGCTATAACAGAAGAAAAGATTAGTGAGCTAGAAGACATGGCAACAGAAGGTATTTAAGATGAAACACAGAAAGTAAAAAGGCTCAAAAGTTGAATATATTATTTGTGCGCTGTGAAAGAATGTTAAGCAGTCTAAACTATAGGTAATCAGAACCTTAGAAGGAAAAAGGGAGAGAAGATAAAAATATTTGAAGAAATAATGGTCAAACAATTTCTAAATGAGATAATAACTACAACCAGTGATGTAAGAATCTCAGCAAACCACAAGCACAAGAAACATGAAAACTACACAAAGTCACAGCATAATCAAATCGTTCAGTTGTAGTGATGAAGAGGAAACCTTAAAAACAGAAAGATAGTGGCTGGGCATCGTGACTCAATCAAGCCTGTAATCTCAGCACTTTGGGAAGCCGAAGTGAGAGAATTTCCTAAGCCCACAGGTTCGAGAACAACCTGGGCAACTTGGCGAGACCTCATCTCTACAATAAATCAAAAAATTAGCCAGGAGTGGTACTGTGCACCTGTAGTTCCAGCTACTTGGAAGGCTAAGGCAGAAGGATTGCCTGAGCCCAGCAGGTTGATCATAGCACTGCATTCTAGCCTGGGCGACAGAGTGAAACTCCAACTCAAAGAAAGAAAAAAAAAAAACAGAAAGAGAGCAAAGAGGTATTACACAAACAGAAACAAAGTTAAGGATGATAGCACTTTACTCATCAAAAGATGGCAGGAGCCGGGCTCAGTGGCTCAGCCTGTAATCCCACGCCTTTGGGAGGCTGAGGTGAGTGGATTGCCTGAGCTCGCGGGTTCGAGACCCTCCTGGGCAGCGAGACCACATCTCTACAATAAATCAAAAAATCAGCCGGGTGTGGTAGCGCATGCCTGTAATTCCGGCTACTTGGAAGGCTGAGGCGGAAGGATCGCCGGAGCCCAGCAGTTTGG
>NW_007070764.1:14054-41498 GCF_000164805.1 Carlito syrichta | reverse complement strand
AAAAAAAAAAAAAAAAAAAAAAAAGATGGCAGGTGAGAAGACAGTGGAGCCACAGCTCCACTGAGGGGAAACATGAGCAAAAACAAACCTATCAGCCCAGAATTCTATTCTGAACAAAACTATATTTCAAAAATGATGGTGAAATAAAAACTCATTTTGAAATATAAAAACTGAAGTAATTCATCATGTGAAGACTGATACAAATAATGTTAAAGGAAGTACTTTAGGCAGAAGAAAAATGATAAATAGTTGGATATACGGATTACACAAAGAAACGAAAAGCACCAGAAATAATAAACACGTGAACAAATATACACTATCTCCTTGCTGTTTAAATCTTTTAAAAAGATAATTAGCTGTTTAAACAAAAGTATCAAAATTTACAACATAGTTTGAAGGAAATGTAAGATAACATTAGCACAAAGGCCAACAGAGGAGAAATGGTAATATACTATTATAATATGCTATCTGTGAAGAAGCATTATATTGCTTGAAGGTAGACAATGATAAATTAATTTTGCGTAGAACAAATGCAAAGGCCTACCTCTATATAACAAAACAAAGAGTTACGGGTATTAAGGCTTCATAGGAAATACATTGTATCAGCAAAACATATTTAATCCAAAAGAAGGAAAAATAAGAAGAAAAAAATAAGTCAAAATATGGAGTAAACAGACAACAGATGGAAAATGGTAAAGTTAAGTTTCACCTTATCAATAACCACAGTAAATATAACAGTTCCATGTACACAAAAGGCAGAGATGACATATTTTACTTTAAAAGTAATATTCAATTATATGTTGTACACTTTAAATCTAAAGACCCAACTAAGTTTAATGAAAATAATGGGAAAAAATATAACCAAAAAAATTTGAAGTATTGATATTAATATCAGACCAAGTAGATTTTCAAGTAAAGAATATTACCGAGGACAAAGAAGGTCATTTAATGTGATAAAAGTTCCAATTCACTGAAAAGACATAATTCTAAAAGTTTATATCTGCATGTACCTTCAAAATACATAAAGAAATTAAAGTAGTGTCAAGGGTAAATAGATAAAACTACAATTACATTTAGAGATTTCAACTTCACTCACAATCATTGATAGAGGAAGAACACAGCAAATCAGTAAGAATATAGAAACAGGAACAAAATTATCAATCAATATGACCTAATTGGCATTTATACAACATTTCACACACAGCAGAATAAATATATTTTTTAAATGCACACAACAAATTCACCAAGTTAGACCATGATCTGAGGCAGAAAACATGTCTGCATATATTTAAAAGGATTTAAATGATATAAATTATATTGTGTTCTTTGACCACAGTAGAATTAAACCAGAAATCAATTACAAAAAGATATCTGGGACGTATTTACATTTTTAAAGATTAGATAAAATACTTCTAAACAATATGTGTCAAAACCATAAACAGGTAATTAGAAAGCACTTTGAACTGAATGAAAATTAAAACACAACATGACAAAATTGCTAGGAAGCCACCAAAGTCATATTTGGGGCAAAATAATAGTACTAAATGCTTATATTAGAGAAGAATAAATGCTCCAAATCAATGATTGTGACAGCACCCACCTTAAGAAATTATAAAAAGAACTATTAAAATTCAAAGTAAACAAAAATGAAAATTAAAAAACATAACAGAAATGAATAAAAATAGACAAAATCAATAAAACAAACTTGCTTCTTTGAAAAGATGAACAAAATAATAAACTCATAGCCAGACTAAGCAAGAAGAGTGAAGGCATAAATTGGCAATATCAAAATTGAGAGCAATGTGATCACTACAGACTCTACATATAATAAGAGAATATTATGGACAAATGTATGTTAATAAATTTGACAAATTAAGTGAAATGAACAGTGTTTAAAAACTATACAAATTCACAGCCGGGCTCGGTGGCTCAGCCTGTAATCCCGCGCCTTTGGGAGGCTGAGGTGAGTGGATTGCCTGAGCCCGCGGGTTCGAGACCCGCCTGGGCAGCGAGACCTCATCTCTACAATTAATCAAAAAATCAGCCGGGCGTGGTAGCGCATGCCTGTAGTTCCAGCTACTTGGAAGGCTGAGGCGGAAGGATCGCCGGAGCCCAGCCGGTCGAGGCTGCGGTGGCCGGGAGCGGCCACTGCACTCCAGCCTGGGCAACCGAGTGAGACTCCAACTCAAAAAAAAAAAAAAAAAAAATTCACTCAGGAAGAAATAGATAATCTAAATAGTCACATATCTTTAAAAGAGATGAATTTGTGTTTTAAAGTCTTCCATAAAGAAAGTCTAGACCCAGAGGGTTCGCTGGTGAATAGCACAAAATCTTAATATCAATTCTACATAAAATCATCCAGAAGGTATTAGAAAAGGAAAAACTTCCTAACTCATTCTCTGAGGGAAGCATTACCCTCATAACAAAATCAGACAAAGACATAATAAGAAAAAAACTAATAGACCAATATCTCTCATAAACATGGAAGTAAAAATTATTTTATTAATCAAATATAGCATTGTTTACAAAGAATAAGATATGATAACTAAGTCAACTTTATCCCAAAAAGTAAGAAAAATTTAATATTTTAAAATAAATCAATAGAAATCCCATTAACAGTCTAAAAATGAAAAAGTGTATAATCCTCTCCTGTAAAGGAGCAACATTTGACAAATCTAACAACCATTGTCGGTGACTCATCTAAGCAAACTAGTAATAAAAGGGAGTTTCTGACTAATAAAAGATATCAGTGAAACCTTACAGTTAACATTACATCTAATGGTGAAAAGGTGAATGTGTTTTTTCTAAGGTTAAAAATGGCAAAGATACGTACTCTTATTACTACTATTACTATGTAGAAAATCCATGGAGTCTACAAAAGTCTCCTGGAGCTAGTGTATACATTCAGCTGGATTACAGGATACAAAATCCACAATAAAAAATCAATTTCATTTCAACGTACATACTAACAACAAAGTGGAAACTGAAATAAAAAACACAGTACAATTTACAAATACTTCAAAGTATAATTATAACAAAACATGTCCATGATCTGTATGCTTAAAATTATAAACATGATAAGAGACATCAAGGACCCTAATAATTAGGGAGATATCTGTATTCATGAATTAGAAGACCCAGTGTAGTAAAGATGTCAGTTCTCCCCCTGTTGACATGCAGGTTTAGCATAACCCATATCCAAATCTAAGCAGAGTTATTGTAGACCTAGACAAGCTTATCATAAGCTTCATATAGAAAAGGAAACACTCTAGAATAGCTAAAACAATCTTGAAAAAGAAGAGTAAAGGTATAGGCATCATTCTTCCCTTTGATAAGTCTTGCTATCTAGCTAGTGAAAAATACAGTGTGGCATTGGCATAGGAGCAGACAGATACACCAATAGAACTGATTGAAGATACAGAAACAGACAAAAAACAGTTATGCCCAACTGATTTTTGACAAAGGTGCAAAGGCTATTCAATGAAGAAAAGATAATGTTTTCAAAAAATGGTAGTGGAACAACTGGGCATCCATAATCAAAATCTGAACCTCAACCCAACTTGAACAATTTATACAAAAAATAATTCAAAATCATGATGGACATAAATGTCCAATGTAAAACTATAATTTTTTTTAAAGACACATAGGTGGAAATCTTAGAGTTAGCAAAGAGTTTTCAGACTTCACACTAAAAACATTTGGTGAACTTCATCAAAATGAGTTATTTTGCTATGCAAAAAGGCACTATCAATAAAATAAAAAGACAAATTAGAGAACAGAAAATATTTGCAAACTATATTTCCAACAAAAGGCTCATTTTTTAAATGTATGAAGAATTTGTAAAACCCAACATTTAAAAAACATCCACCTGATAATTGGGAAAATACACAAGTAAACATTTCACTGAAGAGGATGCATGGATGTTGGATAAGCACATGGAAAGATGTTCACCTTCGTTAGCCATTGAGGCCACGCTGAGACATCACTACACACCTGTCAACATAACAGAGATTTAAAAAAGAATGATTGCACCAAATGCTATGAAGATGCAGAGAAACTACGTTGCTTCTACATTGCTGATGGGAATGTAAAGTGGTCAATTTCCTCTGAGAAATAATTGGGAAGTTTAAAAAAAAAAAAGTGGCCCGGGGTGGGGGGTGGGTGCATATAACATCAATAAGAGGACCAAACATTACCTGTATAATGACCACTTATGTACCTAACCCTGAATTGAACCCCACATCTCCAAAATAAAAAAAAAAAATTTAATTTAAAAAATAAAAATATAAAAAAAGAATTTTGAAAGCTGGAGGAAAAAACCCAAAAACCCAAAAGTAGGATTGCCAAAGGCCCAGTAGTTTACTCTTAGGCAATTATATCAGAAAAATAAAAGCTTGTATTTATGCAGAAACTTTTATATGCATTTCATAGCAGCTTTATCTGCAATGGCCCAAAACTAAAAGTCCCTCAGTGGTTGAGTGGTTTAACTGACTGGGGTACATCCACACCGTGGACTGCTACTCAGAAATAAAAAGGAATGAACTAGTGATACATGCAACATCTTGGGTTAGCCTCAACAGATTTATGTTGAGTGAAATAAAGTCCATCCCAGAAGGTGCCATACTGTATGATTCCACTTATATAATATTCTTGACATAACAAAATTATAGAAATAGAGTTCAAACATGTGGTTTTCGAGGTTTAATGTGGTGATAGAACCAGGAAGAAAGTGTTGGTAATGGAAGGGCTATCAAGGGATCCTTGGGGTGATGGAAATATTCTGCACATATTACTGCCACATTCTGGTCATGACCTTGAACTATGTTTTCACAAAATGTTACCGCTAGGGGAAACTCAGTAATGGGTACAAGGGAGCGCTCTGTATTATTTCCTATAACTGCATATGGATCTATGTTTATCTTACAATATAAAGTTTAATTTTTAAAAAGATAAAAATAAATCTATTGGACATCATCAAAATTAAGAACATCTGTTCTGTGTAACACACTGTTAGTAAAATAAAGAGGCAAGCCACAGACTGAGAGGAAGTATTTTTCAAAACAGGCATCTAACACAGTACTTGCATCCTGAACATATAAAGAATACTTACAATCCAATACTAAAAAGATTTTTAAGAAGAAATAAAAAACTCACACAGGTACTTCACCAAAAAAGATATACATTACCCAAGAAACACATAGGAGAGTGTTTGATATAATTAGTCATTAGGAAAGTGAAAATTAAAACTATGTTTGATATCATTGCACAACTAACACATAGCTAAAAATAAAAAGACTGAGACTATCAAGCTGTGGAAGGGATTGGAACAAACACAACTCTTATACTTTACCAGTTAGATAGAAAGTGCCCAGCCACATTAGAAATTTTTATAAAGTTAAACATGCATTCAGTGAATGACAAAGCAATTTCTCTTCTAGGTATTCAAGAAAAAATTAAATGAGATGTCCACACAAACACTTGTACACAAATGATTGATTAATAATAGCCAAAAACTATAAGCAACCCAGATGCATAAACAAATTATGATATATTTATATGATAGAAAACTACTCAGCAATAAAAAGAATCTAGATTCATGCAAAATATAAAAGAATTTCAAATGCATTATACTAAATAATGAAGCTAGTTTCAGAATACTACATCTTAAATTATTCCATTTATATGAAATTTTTAAAGATATGCAAATTTTATTTATTTATTTATTTATTTATTTATTTTTCAGTTGGAGTCTCACTCTGTCGCCCAGGCTGGAGGGCAGTGACACGCTCACGGCCACCCCAGCATTGATCTGCTGGGCTCAGGCGATCCTTCCGCCTCAACCTTCCAAGCAGCTGGAACTACAGGCATATGCTACCATGCCCAGTTAATTTTTTAATTTACTGTAGAGATGAGGTCTCTCCAAGTTGCCCAGGTTGTTCTCAAACCTGTGGGCTCAGGTAATTTCCTCACCTCAGCCTCCCAAATTGCTGGGATTACAGGCTTAAGTCACCATGCCCAGCCTAATATGTAAATTTTAAAGGAATTCAGTCTTACAATGTCCTTGGACCACAACAGAACTAAACTATAAATCAATGTCAATTAATATCAGTAACTCTAGAAAAGCCCTAAAGATTTAAAAATTAAGGAACGTATTCCTAAATGAATCATAAGTCAAAGAAGAATTTACAAAAGAAATAAGATTATTTTGGATGGGTTATAACTTTACGTCTACTAGAATGACTAAAATAATTAAAATAAAAAAGACCATAGCAAGTGTTGGCAAAATTGTAGAAAAACTGGAACATCTATTTTTCTGGTGTGACTATAAAATGGTGTAGCCTTTGAAAAACTTTGACATTTTCTCAAAATACAGTTACTTATGACTCAGCAATTCTAGTCTTAAAAATATACCCCCGAAACTGAAAAAATATAAGTAAACACATAAACCTGTACATAATATACCTAGTGGAAATCACTCAAACGTCCATCAACTGATGAATGGAAAAATAAATGTGCTTTATTTATACCATGGAATATAATTTAGCAGTAAAAAGGAATGAAGTATTAATACATGCTACATGGACAAGCTCTGAAAACATTATGTTGAGTGAAAAAAAGGTCACAGATTGTGTGACTAGCATACACAATGTCCATAATTTTTTTAAAAAACAGAGAAATATTTCTTAGTTTCGTGGTTGCCAGAGGCTGGGGGGAGAGAAGAGAAGAATGGGACATAATTAGGTTAATTTAGTTACTTTATGGAAATAATAAAGATAAGAGCAGTTATTCGTGAAACAGGAAACTGACAAATATAGTAGAAAAACTTTTAAAAATCCAAAAGTTGTGTTCTTGGAAAGAGTAATACAAATTTTAGGCTCCTAATACTAACTTAAAAAAAGAGAGAGAGCAAAAACTTAAATTCTCAACATGAAGAATTAAAACATGTATAATATATCTCTATAGCTCCCACAGACATTAAAAGGATAATGAACTATTTTTTTTTGATAATCAATATTTTTTTATTATGATGTTGTGGGGTACAGTTAAGGGTTAGGTATACAGGTCATAAGAGAGAGGATAGACAAGTGGGACCTTATTAAACTGACAAGCTTCTGCAAAGCCAAAGAAACCACCAAGAGAGCAGGAAGACAGCCTACAGACTGGGAAAAAGTATTTGCCAACACCAGGTCAGACAAAGGCTTAACATCTTTGATCTACAAGGAACTCCAACGTGCTGAAAAGAAAAAAACAAACAACCCCATTATAAAATGGGCAAAAGACATGAACTATTATAAACAACTTATGCCAATAAATTCAACAGTTTTGAAGAAATAGAAGATGCGAGTTATCAAAATTGAACCTAGATGAAACAGAAAATTTCACCACAAAGAAATTATATATATTTGAAGTGATAGATATGCTAACTAACCTGATTTGATCATTTCATAATATGTACATGTATCAAAACATCACATTATACCCCATAAATATATACATTTGTTATTTGTCAGATAAAAATACTATAAAACTTATTTTTTTTTTAAATTGGGAAAAAAAAGAAATTCTGAACTATTGTCCTCTAGGGTGAGGAACAAGTTCTTTATATTCCTTGGATTGTTACACATTTGTTAAAACTCATGTAAGCACTCACTTAAGATCTGCAAGTTTCACTGTATGTAAATATTACTTCAGATTTTAATAAATAAAATATAGTGGCAGCAAAGCACCTCACAGAAAGCCTGGTACATTGTATCAGCTCCGTGAATAAATGGTAGCCCTTGCTATTAGTATCAAGGCTGGGGTTACAAAGAAAAGGTCTGGAGATTTGCCCAAACCTCTGGGATATTGGGAGATTTCAGCAAGTATATGTGACATAATGGCATTTTGGAACTGTAACAGCTCAACACTTTTCAGTCAAAAGAATAGTTTTCTGGAAGAAAGATTAGACAGGTGAATGAAGAGTGAACTGTCTATCATTTGGATAAATAGGTTTCCACGGGAGAGCGGGGGTAGAAAGACCTGGTTCCTGCCTGATGACTGCATCTCTTGCAAAGGACCAAATTCACACGTGCCTCAGTATCAACAAAGGGCTGCTTAGCTTCAGGCATCTTGCTAAGGAAGTGCACTCAGAGGATATAAACAGGGCCTTGGAAACTGACACACCTCGCCACTCGCAGATGTGGAATTGCCCTACGGTGCTCTCTACCTGTCTGCAGTCCCACAATTTCTATCCCTACTTTGTGTGCTGCACAGATGAAACAAGGAGGGACACGTAGCCAGGCTCATCTGAACACATTCAGCTTAACAAGCTTCATGTTCTAGAATTGTGATGCGAAACATATTCCCCTGTAGCACCACAGTCATCTGATCCATCCCTCTGCTCCATCCCATGGGTCCTGCAGAAATGTTCCCCTCCAGCTGTTTTCAGTTGGCCAGTAGCCTGAAGGAAGACATCAGGGATAGTCAGTCCACAATCAGCAGTCCCTGGATTCGTGGCCAAAGGATCAGCGCCATGCTTCAGACTCAGGTTCAAGTGTCCTTGATCCACTTTGAAAGGATGACATTAGTGCCAGACTACTCTGGGGTAGTAACAATAGTACCTTAGTTCTGCCTTCCAAAGAAAATGTACATGCAGTGAAATGCATAGATCTTAAGTGTGTGATTATATGCATATAATTATATGTGTGTAGTTATATAAGCATTAAGTCAGCGTTGAGCTCATGAGCCCCTTTGAAGCCCTGTAGACCCGTGCCTTTGGGTAACAGTGCACTGGCTGTGAAAGGGAAGTTGTCCCAGAACATCTGGTTTGCTTTCTATAGCTATGGCAATATTGAAGAGCAACTAGAGGCATTTATGTCCAGCACAGGGACTGCAGTTCCAATTTTCTATCCAAGATCACTTTGACTACTCCCAGGGAAGTTTTCTTTTTTTTAATTTTTATTATAAAGAGTGTGGGGTACAATTCAGGGTTAGGTATATAAACATTGATCATGCAGGTACCCTTGTTGATGAGGTATGGAAAGTTTTCTATTGAGCACTGTTCTCAGAACTCTGTACATTCAAATTGTAACCCAGGGTACCCTGGATTTGGGGTACACACTGTGAAAAAGCACCCACTTGTAACTGTTGAGGGTTTTTTGTTTTCGATTTTTTTTTGAGTCAGAGTCTCACTCTGTCACTCAGGTTGGAGTGCAATGGCATACTCATGGCCACTGCAGCCTCTATCTGCTGGGCTCAGGCGATCCTTCCACCTCAACCTTCTAAGTAGCTAGAACTATAGGCATGTGCCTGGCTAATTTTTTGATTTATTGTAAAGACTAGGTCTCTGCATGTTACTCAGGTTGGTCTTGAACCCCCTGCAACCCTCTCACCTCTGCCTCCCAAATTGCTAGGATTACAAGCATGCGTCACAGGTCCCAGCTGAAACTGTTGAGTTCTTATTTCAAGAAAGTTCCAGGAAGAAGCTCAGCCTCAGAAAAACAAAAACCGTTTGATTCCAGAGAAACCCAAGTTGGAGATGAACTTTGATGGACTCTCCTCATGACCGTGCTAAAATCCCTACCCAGGAAGAAGCTTATTTGCCATTTCCTATACATACCATGTACATAGAAGCATGATTGGTGACCACACCTGTTCTGCCTTGACTCCACCTATACATACCACGACTCAACCAACCAGTCCAACAAAAGCCCTGTTCTCACCTTTGTTCTGGGAGACTCTGCTTTAGGGATGACCCCTAATGGCCTCCTCTCTTGTTGCAAGTCATAAAATGCCGTTGTTAAATCCTCTTTGGTTGTAGTCATTGGACCATCTCCCACCAAGCAATTGAACCTACCCATTATGTAGGTAACAAAATCATCTGGGGCGCTCACAAAAACACTGTTGTCTGAGTCTTCCCCCTAAAGATTCTGATCATGGATGGGGATGGTTCAGGTGATTTGAACATGCAACCAGGATTCATAACTCACTGGTGTAGAAACTCCCACTCTCCAGGAGACTGAACAAGGACGGGGAGTGAACAGCTCGGCTCTCAGCCTAGGCTCTCCACTGATTACCAGTGCTACAGGTAATACATCAAGAGGATTGGTGTATCACAGGAGCCCCAAATCAGAAAGGGTTTTCTAATGTTTACCTATTCCAAGAAATCACCCCGAGGACAGGTTGGCAGAGACATGGGTTCATGGATACTTACAGGAGGGACCAATAGGAACCGGTTGGTACAAAGCTCTCTGCACCCCAATAGGGAGAGATTCTACACCCTCAGCGTGGAAAGGGGAGGAAGACACCAACAATAGTATTATGTGCAAAGAAGCAGGAACAAAGATGTTGACCCACTTAACAACTGCCTTGAGGACGTGGGTGTGCGTATCTCCGAGGGTACCTTGACTCAGTGCAGACCAGGGACCATCTTCCCGGTTGGGGAAACAGTCATCAGCAGGGGTAAGGCAGTGGAGCATGTATCTTGCATTTACCCTACAATTAACATCCCTCTGTCTTCTTACCTGTTTAAAATCAGGGAGTCGGATTTCATCAGCAGTTTTCAAACATTTATGAAGTTATTTGTACAGTGAGACACAAAAACACGACAGGCCAGGGACCCCACCACAGAGAAAAGCTAAATTAAGAGCAGCTGTGGTGAAGCAGACATGGCGAGGCCAGGCCTGTGTTTCCCTCCTCCTCTCATTGCTCCTTGGAGGCCCTGGAAAGTTGCTGGTTTGATGGTTTAAAATCCTTGTGACATTGTCACTAGGTAAGATTTTCCCTCCACTGGTGGGGCACCCTTTGTGAAATGGAAACACCCCATTCAGACCATCTCTGGTGGCCACATGCATGTGATTTGAGGTAAGGTCAGGCTGATATCTACACCCGGGTGTTGATGGCACCTGTGGCTACCTAACCCAGGATTACAAAGAAACTTCTCTTTTTCTTTCCAGTAATACCCAGAGGACATGCTCAGAGGGTGATTTTAGAAGAAAGGAAGGAAGGAAGGGAAAAAAGCTAGCCCTCGGGGTTCATGTGTCACTTCCAGGAAGCTCTCCCTGATACCCTGTGAGGCCATAGCCAAGGACACATCTAGCCTATAGGCGATCATGGGAGAATTAATCTGTGACTCCCTGAGTGGACAATTAGAAAGGGCCAGTGCAGCTCTGAGGGCTTGTGTCTTGTGGTTTGGGAGGCAAATTGTGGTACCCCCTGTGCTAGGGTGCAAAGTGTAGTCAGTGAAATGTGAACTCTATTTCAGGACCTTCTCACTGTACCCCACAGACACTGGGAGTCCTTGGTCAATGCACAAACTGTATAACCATGCAGGCAGCCCCTGCGGCATGGACCCATAGACCCCGCAGCCTCACCACAATTGTCAATTGACATTTTACTTGCAAGGTCCTTTGGTTAAATTCCTTCTCTCTTCCACTGAACTGTGGGCTCCAGGAGTAAAGAGTTACATCTGATTTTGCTCACACTATACTCCTAGACCAGTGCTTGGTTCCTGGTAAGGGCTGAAAAATACATATTGAAAAATTAACCAACAGACCCAGAAACATGTGTGGACAATAGGACATGTTGTCATCCAGTCTGAAGAAGCCACTAACCTGGGGATGCCAAGTAACTTTTAGACTCAAAGGTTGGGGTATGTGATGGAGGAGACTTCTCAAAGAAGAGCCACATACACGACAGGCAAGAGTTCATGTCACTTTGCTTCCAAAGCCTGCACACCTTCTGCATTCAAACAATACCACCAACACTGAGTATGTCAGCTTAAGCTCCTAAGGAGTCTACCCTGGGATCCCCTCAAACACAGCCAGTCTCACTATTTGTGCTGCTGGGTGATTATTTTAAATTATTGAGTAAAATTGAACCTGCCTATATTATTATGAAAATGAAGCAGTGAAAATTTAAGCAACAAAATGGTGCCAACATACATGCATGCATGGGGGCCCCCAAAAACAGAATTTATTTATTAAAAATTGTGTGTTTAGTCTTACACGTTGAAACTTCAGTTACCTTCAAAACACTGTCCGTTGGATGCAATACACCTATTGAGACGCTTTTTTCACAGCTTAAAGCAACTTTTGAATTTGTTGATCGTGATACCTTTTAGTACTTTGGCCATTTTTTATTTCACCTCTTCCACATCAGCAAAACATTTCCCTTTGAGGACTTTTTTCATTGGGGAAATTTAAAAAAATTGCTTGGGACAGATCAGATGAATAGTGAGGGTGGGGAACAGGAATCATGCTGTTTTGAGTCAAATACTGCTGAACATTCAGTGTGGTATGGGCAGGTGTGCTTGTAAGTCACCTATCATGAAATGGGCAAATGCACTAAAGAATCTCAAAAAAAAAAAAAAATCACCAAAGTTGAATGCAGCATCTCACAACAATGCTAGTTGGTACATGGATGTTGATGAGTTCCTAGAAAACTTACTTAGTGGGGGAAGCCTGTACAACAGAAATCTTGCCCTCCAAAAGAATTCCATTTCTGAGGGGGTGTCTTTAGTGTGGGTATCTCCAGCATCATTTTTTAAAAAAGCAAGGCCTCTTGCTTTTTTCACAGGCCACAGGTCTTGGTGGCATCCTTGCATGTCCACGTATGCATTTACCTTGTCCCACTGAGATTATTTATCTGTATTTGTCTTATTCTTCCTGAATTTATTTATCCAGTCACCTATGGATGGGCATGCAGACCCCGCTGCAATGAACATTGTGAAATATCCATCTTTGCACCCATATGTATCACCTTAGGACAATGGCCAGTAGCAGAATTTCTGGATCTAATGTTTCCCACAGCTTTAAGTGTAGCTAAAATTCACAATGCTAAACCAGTGATTTGATGCACATACTTATGTTTTGTCTGTGTGTGTGTGCATGTATATACATCCATATGTAGGATTTTTAATTTTATCTTTTTTTTTTTTTTTTTAGAGATAGGATCTTGCTCCATTGCTCAGACTGGAGTGCAGTGGTAAGATTATAAATCACTGCAGCCTCAAATTCCTGAGCTCAAATGATCCTCCTGCCTTAGCCTCCAAAGTAGCTGAGAATATAGGCATACAACACCACTCCCAGCTAAGTATTTTTTGTTTGTTTTGTTTGTTTGTTGTTTGTTTAATGACAGGGTCTAGCTATGTTTTATGTCGCCCATGCTGGCCTCGAACTCCTAGCCTCAAGTGATCCTACCGCCTGTCTCCCAAAGTACTGGGATTACAGACATGTGCCAACATGCCCAGCCATATGTACATTTGTATACATACAATTTATTTTCTTTTTCTTGCAGGTCCTAACACTGAGACACCCATTATCATAACACACTAATAATGGCATAATCTTCCAGGAATGAAGACACGACTTCTTCCCAGGGCTCACAGGACCCATCTCCACCTTCCTAAATGACCTCAGCATCCTTCTTCTCAATCTCAGCCTCCACCACTGGTTTCATGTTTTCCTAAATCACTTCTTCTCAGGACTTCTTGATCTTGGGCTTTCCTTCCCACCTCCACCTAACAGAGCTCAGTTCCCAGAGGAGAACAATATCTCCGCATGAGAAATGCTACAAAAATTTCAGGAGGGAGCAGGTGGAGGCAGAGATGAGGAACACTCATTTGTGAAGGTTGGAAGAGAGAGAAAAGAGAGTCAAAAGGCACAGCTGGGCAGGTGAGTCGAGGAGTTTTTGAGCAATGGGAATCCTGAACCAATTCAAGCCCAGAGTTGAGGGGAAGCAGGCAGCCGGGACACCAATGGGACCACCACAGAGGAGGAGACACTCCTGCCTTTGCACTGTCTGGGCTCCTGAGGCTGATTTCAGTTCACCCTCAGGAAAGAGCTCACATCTGTCTCCTCTGGGAAGGCCTCTGGACTCCCCCAGCTGCAATTAGCAGCTCTGGTTAAGCTTTGTTCATTCATTCATGTATTCATTCATCCATTCACTCTACAAATACCTATTGGCACTTACTATTCTTCTGGGTGTGATGATCATTACACATTAAAATAAGACCTGTATCCATGTGAGGCACTTTGGCTACACCTCTTAGATGAGGATACATAGCAGTGGGATACCATCTGAGCGGGCGAGGCAGGGCAGGGAAGTAGGAAGAATCAGAAAGAGCCAGGCTTTGCTCATTCAATAAACACTAACTGGCACCAGCCCAGTTTCAGATTTGTTGTGAGCACTGAGGACCCCTGAGGTGAGCCAGTCCCTCTCCCCTGCATGGGCTTCTGGTGATTGACACACACAAAGACAATAATGGTTGAATGCCAGTGGGAAGGATGCGGCAAAGAGTGATGGGGTAGGAGGTCCATTCTGAAAAGAGTAAACAAGAAGGATCCCATGAGAGGTGACTACTGAGGTAAAACCAGAATAAGTAGGGAGAGTCACCCACGGGACTGTCTAAAGGTCCAGGAAGAGAGAACAGCAAGTGCAGAGGTCCTGGGGCAGGAAGGAGCCCTGGAACTGTGTTCACTTCAGGGACTGAGCCAAAGCCCCTGTGGCCAGAGGAGAGTGTGACTGTGCAGGAGTGAGGAAGGGGAGGAGGAGTAGGAAGGCAGCGAACAGAAGAGAGAAAAGACGGGATGAGGAGATCACCTGGGACCTTGAAGGCTACGTGGGAATGTGCTTCTGCTCTGTGGGTACCAGGCAGGCAGTGAGGGAGTTGCTGATGAGGGAGGTGTCACTCTCCCCTCTGCTTGAAAGGTCCGCTCAGCCTTCTGTGTAGGAACAGACTGGGCAGAAGTGGGGATCCCGTTCATGCTCTGTGGCGTCGGTGGACTCTGAGGGAATTTGTTATTGTCTGCTTTTCCACCTGGAGTGGAAACTAGGATAAAGTAAGCGCTCAGAGTAGGATTCTTCCTCACTAAGAGGGACTTTCAAGGGTCCACTTTCTATTGCTGTGTCACAGGTGAGTGTAGAACCCAGTTGTTTTAAAGAGCCAACATTTAGCATCTGACAGTTACTGTGGGTCAAACATTGGGGAGTGGCCCAGCTGGGGTTTCAGGCTCAGGACGTCTGAGGAAACCACAGTGAGGATGTGGGCTGTGCTTTCTAAACACCGAGCTCTGAGGTAGCAAGGGCATCCGATTCATCTCAGGGTCCTGACCCTCAGCACCATGGCAGCCAGGTGGTGAATCTAGAACAAAGGTTTGCTAAGGGAGAGACAAAGGGAGGCACAGGCTCCGTGGTGTCACAAAAAGGTCGAGTCAGCGCATTGCGTTTGCTTATTTCCCAAGTTCTGCTCCGGGGCCTGCCTGTTGATTCATCCGGCTTGTTTTGCACATGGCAAACTGATGGCCATTTAGCTAAAACTCTGTTTGATTCTATGTGAGAACAGTGTATGGCAGCAGGAACTACTGCCCAGAATCATCTCCTGAAATCCGAGCTCTAGCAAGCAAGCAGAAGCTCAGTTTCACAACCACTTTTAGGAGAGGCCGGGTCACTGGTAGGGGAACATGGCATGGCCCTTCCCATCTTGAAGTCCACTGTTTGATTGCAGGGGGTAAGGATAGGCACAGCTACATTCACACGATCATATCATCCATCCGTCCACTCACCTGGCACATCAGTGTTACACACATCACAAGGAAAACCAAGCCCTTTGCGTTAGGGAGTAAAGGTTGTGGGTTTTAATATTTTTTGACATATGTGTGCTTTGGTAGGAGACAGAGGAACTCAAGAGAGTCTAGAAAAATGTCAGAGCTTCTCTCCAAAAAATGCATATTATGGCCACATACTTTGCATGAAATTTCAGAAAGCTCCTGGAGCCCTTTTGTGGATCTCTGGTGAAGAATTCAGGCCTTCAGGATAACATTACCAAGGCAGAGAAACTGCAGCGGCCAACAGGATCCATTGTGCAGGTTTCCAGGAACACAATGTTTTCTGGTGGGAGCAGAAAGAGCATACAGGCTTTGACTAAACAGACCAGCAAAATATCAAGCTTGACTTTGGCTTTATAGATGCTTTGGAGGCTGACCTCTTTGTTTGATGGAGAAATCCTTCTGCTCCCCTCTGGTTAGGCTAAAGCACACACCTTAATGTCAGAGCCAAAGTCCCTGGGCACAGCTGTCTAAATTCCAGCAACTAAGCTCTGTGTGGGTGAGGAGTGTGTGTCCACACTGATGGACAGGTAGAGGGGTCCCACCGTGTAAATGGTCAGCAGAGGGAAAGTTCACAGGTCAGCTGCATGGGGCGAACTGAAGAGGACAGGGTGCTCAATTTCCTTAATTTACAACTGGTAAGGTGAGAGGATTTATTTCTGATTCACATGACAATGCAGAGTCTAGAGAACACAGAAGACCAAGACACAAATATACAAGGAAAGCTCTCTGTGTCTAGATCCTTTGTTCCATTGATGGTCCACAGGTTCTTGGATAATTCTCACTTTAGAAGAAGAGGTGAATTCCTCATCCCTGAAGTATGAGACTCACTTAAAACCGGCTCCACTTCCCCATAGAACTAATGGATACAGTCTTGGTTGTTTTCTATTTTAACAAACATAGAAATTGACCCTCTCAGTCTTAAAACTTGAAACTTATATTTGTCATATCTGAATTTTTTTTCCTCAGGAAACTGACCCTCAGGTCTATAGTATCAAGGAATGGAATCTCACCAAATCAAGGTATCCAGACAATGTAATGGCACAGCCCTCTCCAATGCCTGTTGACCAACTTCTCTTCCTTATTCCTCTCCAATTGCTGTTTATCAAGTCCTATTCCTTGTCCCTCCCTAATTCTTGTCGGCCAACTCCTCTTTTTTACCCTTCCCTAGTTCCTGTTGACTCACTCTCTTCCTTATCCCTCCCTAATTTCTGTTTACCAAATCCTCTTTCTTACCCTTCTTTAAATCCTGTTTTCTACATTACTACCTCATTATATAAACCCCTGACTTGAGCTGAATTTGAGAATGAAGCTCCCATTCTCCTTGGCTGATAACACCCAACCAAAAGTCTTCTTCCCTCATAATACTCATCTCAGCAATTGGCATTCGGTGCAACAAGCAGCAAACCCCTGATCAAACTCTTGGAATTTCAGTAGGACATTTAGTGTTTTGCTTCTACATATAGAATGTAGTAAGAGTGGCATGTGTGATGTGTGACACCCTAGCTAGTGCCATCCTACAGACCACAACCTTAAAAAACCTGTTAAGATAAACAATGTTTCACCATAAATCTTGCTATTAGAAAAAAATCCCCCCTCTCCTGCATACACACAAGGACCTGAGAATGTCCGATTGTAACCCCTACTTTGTTATAATACTAATATCCCCAACCCCAGTGGGACTTATCCACCATTTTTTGTACATGTATCATATGAAGAAGTATGTGTGTTTCCACTACACTTGTGTGGTTAGAGGCCCCCACTAATCATGCTAATTTACCTTTCCTCTGACATTACAGTATGCCTTCATCTAATAAAAGGACATGGCTGGCCCCCCTCAGGGAGCCAGCCTGAGAACTCCTCCTCCTGAGCTGGCTTCCTGGCACAAGACCCTAGGAAAGCCTTGTCTTAGAGTCTGTTTGGCCTCTTGTCAACTTCTGTTGCATGAAGCCTAAGAACCTGCGGTCGGTAACAGAACTGAGCCTTCAGAGGACTGCAGCTCCAGCTCACACGATCACTGCATTGTCCTCAGAGGCCCTAAGCCCCAGACCCCAGATGAACCACCCTCACATTTTTGGCCCACAGTAACTGTCAGATACTAAATGTTGGCTCTTTAAAGCAACAGTTCTACACTGATTTGTGACACAGCAACAGAAAATGCACTCTTGAAAGTCTCTCCCTGGGAGGAAGAACCCCATTCTAACTAAGCACATACTTTATGTTGCACCAGCTGTTGTACAAAATGTGTCTTTCCACCCCCATGACAGCTCTCTGATGCAGGCAGCATTAGACTCATCTTTGGCTAAAAATGAGGGGATTGAATGGGGAGGAAGGAGAGATAAGATCCCACCTCCCAGAGGCTGAAGTCCTCTGAAGTACTTGTTTCTTTCTTATCTGTCATGTATGCAAAGAATTGTGAGTTTAATGTCCATCTCGTCTGTAAAATGAAAAGTTCATGAGGGCAGAAACATGTCTGTCTGATTCAACTTTGTACACCCTGGGTCTAGCCTGGTGCCTTGCACTTGTTGAGTCCTCAGTAAATATTGTTGAATAAATGTTGGTGTGTTAATCCTTACAAAATTTTTCAAAAATCATCAGGCTATGTACAACTATTAGCATCTAAGAGAATTAAAAATTTAAAAATCATCAGGGTGACAATTATAAATATCTAGGTATCTATATTCAAGAATAGTGATTGCAAAGTGAATACTTGCAGAGAAAGTAGGGATGAGAGCCTCCCCACTGCAAAACCTGGATAAATTTAGCTCTAAGCTAAAGGCCATGTCATTGATTTTTGTCACCCTGCATCTCTTCTATTTTAGAAATAATAGTCATCAACTCCTGTAATCAAAAGTCTCCCTTAAATTTAATGATTTGAGGGGTATTGGTTGTTTTTGAAATAACACCTGCAGAACAATCATTAGAACCTTGATTAATTCTGTCTGACACACAGAAAAAAATGAAATACATCTTTGAAAAAGCTGCAGGGTTTTTAGAATAAATAATTTGCTGAATATTCTAAGAAGGGATTACACTGCCAAATATGTAGCAGTACAAATAGAAGAGAATGTGTGCACGCATGTGTTCCTGTATGTGCATGTGTGCCTTCAAATATGTATGTTCGTCTTCATGCATGAATTGTGTGTTTGTGTGTACATGTGTATGATTACAAAAAGTAGGTGACTAGACTATTGCTGAGAAGACTCAGAAAACATCATTTAGTAGAAGATTAGATTTTGAAATTCTCCTGCATCATCAGGAAGACTCAGGAAAAATTAGGAAACCCCATGGTAGTTTCAGATGTCATAGACAAGAAGGGTTTACTTTGTTTCTTCTAGTTCCTTCAGAAAGACCCAAAACTAGGGATGAAGTTTATAAAGAAACTCCAGGTATGAAAGAAATGAAGAGTGTAAATGGTCTCTGTGAGTTATGAAGCCATCACCTGGGTGACCATTGGGTGAGGGACCCAGTGTGGAGATCTCCACATGGAGTGAGGGCTTGGCCAAATCACAGCTGACCAGTGAGATCACTCCTTCCTCAGTGGGCCGCCCCCAGCACACAGAGTGAAAGCTTGGACAAGCCCTAACTGACCAGTGAGAATATCCTTCCTCAGTGGACCACCCCCAGTACATGGAGTGAGAGCCTGGACAAGCCATAAGTAACCAGTGAGACCCTCCTTCCTTAGTGGGCCACCCCCAGCACATAGAGTGAAAGTTTGGACAAGCCATAACTGACCAGTGAGATTCCTTCTTCCTCGGTGGGCCACCCCCAGCACATGGAGTAAGAGCTTGGACAAGCCATAACTGACCAGTGAGATCCCTCCTTGCTTAGTGGGCCACCCCCAACACATGGAGTGAGGGCCTGGACGAGCCTCAGCTGACCAGTGAGATGCCCCCCCTTCCTCAACAGGCCACTTCCAGTGAGGGCTGTTGGCATCTGTGAAGCAGCATCTCAACACAGTGTCTGGGATGTTTGGGCTCCAGGGTCAGATGACATGGGAACACGTCACACTACAGGTCCCTGTTGGGAATTCCCAGTACATGGCAACACACAAATGGCTCAGAGAAATCCTAAATCAAAAGGCGGAACTCTGTTCAGCTTTGTTTAAGACAGTGTTCCCAATTTATTTATTTTTTGGCTACCATATCCCCCTTTCTTGTATCTAAAACTCCCACTATCTTGAGCAACTAGTGCCCCAGGAAACAGCTTTAGGAGTATATAGACCCAATGCTAAGACAAAAAATTATGACAAATATGTTTTAGGAAGAAAATTATCAAGTAGGAGTGTCCAAATTCTTTGATGAATCTTACATTTTTCTATACTGGCTCCAAAGTCACCATCTGAGGTAACACACCAAGTGCTGTTTTCTTTTTTCTTTTTGCAGGATTCATTAAGAGGGTATAAAAACTCTCATATTGGGGTGGGGGGAGCATTAGGGTTGTCCCAAATGCTGTTTTCATACTGCTAAGAAGGGGAGAATACAGTTGAAATAGATAGTGGAAAACCCTGGAATAAGCTGGGATGCAGCTGTTAAATCCGCTGTTTGTAGTCTAACTCTTCCAGCCCACAAAGAACTCTATGACTATAAACAAGATGCTCAGAGGCAGGACCACCTACTGCACAGGGTGCCCAGATCAGGCTTCCTGGAGGAAGGGACATCTCAGCTGACACCTGGACACTGGCAGAAGGAAGGCAGGGCATCAAATTCCTCCCTATGGGCATCAAGCTTCCTCCCTCTGGTGACATCAGAGCTCTGACCTCTCTGCACATTTAGGAGACACACGTTTGGTGGTAGGTGAGAGTATAACTCCTGCCCAGAAACAGACACTCACTAAGACCATCTGACTCATGGTAAGAGCAATCTGGTAGTGCAGCGAGATGGTCTCTGTCTTCAAGTTAGGTGCCAGGTCAGTGGGATACCCATATGGGCAGAACCAGACCTGTATTCCTATTTCACACGGTACGCAAAACTCCATGCTGGCAGACTGTGGATCTAACTGTGAGAAAGAAAATCACAAACAATTACAAGAAAATATTAGGGTATGTCATCATGACATTGAACTCATCAACGTATCTTAAGCAAATCAGAGAGAGTACCAGCAGTGAACAAAAACAATGGCTGATACAGCACAGAAGACAGACAGCCCAATGGGAAGACTTGAGCAGGTGTCGTGTGGCTATCTAAATGCCAGTAAACACAAAAAGAACTTCATTAGTCCTCTAGGAAATGCAAATTAAAGCCATGCAGTCCACCACAAACCCATCTGAGGAACTGAAAAGAAAAAGACTAGCAATTCTGAGTGTATAACAGGTATAGGAATCTGCTCAAACTCATATACTATGTTGAAGTTTAAGTTTCTACTTTAGAAAATGGTCTGAAATATCTTCCAAAGGAACCTGCACGTACCCAATGACCAAGTGAATCCACCCCTGGGTATATTCCCAATTAGAAATGCAGGTTTGCATTTACCAAAATTTACATAAAAGATGCATCATACCAGTGTTATATGACATAGCCCCAAACTAGAAACAACCTCAAAGCCCATCAACAGTATTATGTTCACACACTATTCTTATTACTTCAGAGTGATAAGAAAACTCAAACAATTACCATGTGCAATAACATATTTGAGTCTCACAAACAATGTCCTGCAAAAGAAGGCAGACACAAAACTATGTGCTTTACTAAATGTACATTCACAGACAGACCAAATTAATCTATGGTTTAGAAGTCAGGAAAGGGGTGATATGGACTAAATTCCTCCCTCTCCCCTACCCCAGCAGAATTCATGTGTTGCAGCCCTACCTCCCAACGTGATGGTATTGGGAGGTGGGACCATCGGGAGGTAGTTAGTTTTAGATGAGGTCATGAAAATGAGGTCATGGTGGATCAATGCCCTTGAAAGAAGAGACCAGAGAGCTCTCCTTCCCTCTTCCCCTCCCTTTTTCCCTCTCCCTGCCTCTCTCTACCTGTCTCTCCCCTTCCCCTTCCTGGTCATGTGAGGATACAGAGAGAAGAAGGTGGCCATCCGCAAGCCTGGAAGAAGATCTTCACCAGAATCCAACAATGCTGGCAGCTTGACTTGGACTTCCAGCTTCCAGAACTGTGGTACATTAAACTTCAGTTGTTTAAACCACCCAGCCAGTGAAATTTTGTTGTGGCAGCCTGAATGGACTAATATAAGGGATTACTTTTTGAGCAGGAAGCAGAAACTCAGCCTCAAAGTTTCATTCTGGGGTAATATTTTTCTTGATTTGAGGTGGTTCCATGGGTTTGTTCAATATGGGAAAGTTTACTGAACTGTACTCTTAAGGCCTTTACACTCTGCTGCATTGGTTCATGTGTGCTTTGTTTTAATAAATAGCATGCATGTGTGCACACACAGACAAATACACACATACACACCCCATCACCATCACCACCACTTACTAGATGTAAGATGTTAGGTAAATTGATAAAACTCCTTTTCAGTTTTTTCTCTTGCAAAAGGAAGCCATAAGTGTCCCTCCCTCATGAGGTTGTTAATGAGGATAACGGGATTAGTGCATGGAGTGCTCTGAGAACAATGCTTGGTCCCTGGTAAACATGCAACCAATGTGAGCCGTTGTGGTCATTATTGTAGCTATGATGTCACCTCTCTACAAACAGGTATGTATATAATGTGCGTATGTGTACACATACACATATCCATACATGAACATGGTGTATTCTCCCCACCCCCTCTCACACATACACCTTTTGTGAGTCTTTTTTTGGTCACCTTAATAATGTCAAATTGGAAGAAAAAAGCCAGACACTATCATTTCTCAATGAAGTCCTTTCACAGAAGCTTCCCCCAAACACTTCACAATGTGCCAGAAATTTCATCAACTAAGTTAATGAAAACCTGCAACATGGGGACCACTTGTCTTCTGAACTTGGCTTTTACACCTACCCAAGGAACCCTGAGACACTGAGGGTCAAAAGGGAATACATTTCTAACTATTTGAGAGGAGAAGGTGTTGGAGTTGCCCAAAGATTCATCTTAATTAAACCAAATTCAGTTTCAATCAGAACATCACTCCTTTATCCAGTTGAAACAATTTAGAAAGAATATATATATATTCTTTTTTTATATTTATATATATATTTATATATATATATAAATTACATCCCAGTCTCAGAACTGAGATTACTATCCCTTTGTCAGGGTAGGTTCCCCACAGTCTAGGCCTCTGAGGTTTGAACAATGCACACGTTGTTCTTCTGTCAAGTGAGGTAATATTCTGCAAAATAAATGTGGGAAATTAGGCCATCTCACTAAGCATTTAAAAGCATACAGTGTCATAACTCTGCTCTCCTCCTCCCCACTTGAGTTAGATTAATGCTAACTCATAGTGTCCCTGCCCTGGAGAGAACACCTTTCCCTGGGGATAAAGTCTTCAGTATGTTGCCACTATGGGAGACTCCAGCTGGGTCCTCTAACTCTGTCAACCTCAAGGAGCTAGCTGTCACATGCATGACCAACCAGAGGACCCTGGGTGACTAAGCATTGGTGAATGACCCCCAATTCACCCCTGAGTTCATCTAGAACAATCACCAACAGCCCTGGGCCACATCAATGTTTGTTTCCAGAATGTTTGTTCACACACTTAGGCGATTTGCTCCACAAGATGCTCCTGGAACAATTAGTGTGAAGAGTAACTCTCAGTGTGCAGTTAAGTCCCATGCAAGTGTTGCTAAAAGTCAATGGTTTGGCCTAGGTCTGGTTGCTCACCAGCCAATCACTGAAACATCAAGTGCTGTCAGAGAAAAATGCTTATTATGGGTAACATGAGTCAGAAGCATAGGAGACCAGCCTCAAATCCATCTCCTCCCCATACCCTCTAAAGGAAATAGGGAAGGAAAACAAGAGGGGCAAGAAAGAGGAGTAGGTCAACCAGGTAGTCAAATGAAAAGTCTAGTATGCATTGAAACCACACAGAAAAACAGGAATAAGGGAGAAGAGGAGTTGGTCAACAGGCAACAGGCTCATCTCATTTTCTAAATGCGGTGGTCTGGAAAGCGTCAGTTCCTAGAAGGCCTGGAGATTGGTTTCAGTCTCCTGAGAAGAAAAAAAATCTCAGGTAAGACAAATGCAAGTTTCTCAGGCTTCAGTTCTATGAGAAAATTGGCCTGGTTTCACAAGATGGTGCTCTCCGTCTCCACAATACAGGAGGACCCAGAGTATGAAAAGTAGCCCTACTTGTAACAGTGGATTGAGCCCTGCCTAAGTCAGCCCTGAGTTTGGCTTCCACAGGAAATGGCATTTCTGATTTGAGTGTTCTGAGCATGCATTCTCAAAAACAGGGTATGGAGCTATTTGTCCTTTCCTTTTTTGCACCAGTGTTTCTTCACTGACCCAAGGAATTGACACTAATCTACTCCTCAGAGCAATTCACTGACACGTCTAATTCTGTCAAGAAAGAAGCAGAGTAAAATAGTCACTCTTTTCTGAAAGCACAACAGTGCTGAAAGGTCAAGGGAGCGGGAGGCTTGGCCTCCTGTTCTGTCCTTGAACACGCAGAGAACTGCTGCTGTTGCTGCCTGCTTTCTGCCCCCTTACTTCTGGGAATCACACCTGAGTTACCCTAGGGATTGACCCTAAGCCCCTTGTTCTGGGAGACTTTCCTGCACTGCCTGCATCTCACATCCAGAACATGCAATTTGACAAGCACCACGTTCCTCTAGGATTGGGCAGAAACATCATGTGACCAAACCAGAACCATGAAATTCAGTGACACTTTATGGATAATTCTCAAGACACATTATGGGGCTGTAAGATTAGTTCTTTCTTTCAGCAGAGGAAATAAGTAAAATGTAGTCACACAAGACTACACTGAAATAATAAAGGAAGAAGCTTGGGATTGCAGTGGTTTATTTTTGTGTCGACTTCAGTCTCCTTAGACATCTGGTCTGGCCATCTGATAAAAGGAATTTTTTTCTACACTCCAAACAGCTTGCTTTTTCATGCTACAAATGTGTACTGAGTACTTACCAGAAGTACTGTCTGGGCATTGGGTGAGCAAGGGAATCCTTGTTTTCTGGGGCTCCAGGGCTTGAGCAAAATGTACATCATCATATCATCATCAACATCATCATCATCATCAGCTGACAATTAGTGCTTGTCTGAGTGTCAATGCCTTTAAATAAATAAACCATATGTATTGCTATGGAAGAAGGCACACAGGCTTCTGGAAAAGCCCAAAGAGAAACACTTAGCCCTGAGGTTGGACAAGCCAGGAAGGCCTCCACTAACCCTTGAGGGAGTCATAGGGATGAACTGAGAAAGGTGGTGATGGCACCAATAAGAGGGAATGGCTTGGTTGATAGGTCCAGAAACGAGCACCTGGACCCTAACAGAGTGAGCAAGCCCAGGTTTGATGAGGAAGGTGGAGATGCTGAGAGATAAGGCCCAGGCACTAACTAAACAGGTAGAAACCCAGTCAGGAGGACCTGGCTTGCCAAATCAGACAAACTGTATTTCATCCCAGGGACAATGGACTGACACTAGTGGGATTTGAGCAATGACACTTTGAGACCTGTCACTCCAACTGCTGAGAAGATAAGTGACAAGGGGGTAAAGACTGGGACAGGGAACTGGAGTTGGCACAGTTGACATTGCCTGGTAATACTTAAATTACCTAGTTTTCATCAAATTTTAATTTTTAAAACTCTCTGTCATGTATTCACAAAAAAAAGGTATTTATTTTTTTCAAATTGAATCCTGAGAAATGGTGCAATATCTATTTAAAATCCAGATATCTAGGACCTCTAGCAACAGACAAGACCAGCTAGGACAAAGCTACAATACTACAGAGGAGAAACCACAAGTGTCTTATTCAGTGTAATAGCTGGGGTGAAGACATGGGACAGATTTCTAAAATATTAAGAAATAGAGAGATACGTAGACCCTGAGGAAGAAAGGGGCCTGTTTCCCAAGCATCAGGTGGACTCCATACCTTGGCCATTGTGAATAGTGTGCAATAGACGTCGATGTGCTGACGTCTCTTCAAGGTACTGACAGAGGGACTTCCGGCAAGATGGTGACAGGGCAGCCTGGTCTATGAGACCCTCTACAAAGGAGAACACAGAGGGTCTCTGGCTCTCTCCCCGGGGGCTGCAGATCCCACCGTCAACAGCCTGCTCTTCACACGGAGTTCAGCCGTTGCCACCGCTGGTGCATCGCAGCGGTCTGGACAGCCACTGCAGCCGCAGATATAGCAGCTGCCAGTGTTGCCGTGGCGTCCATGGCAGCCATAGCGCATTGTGCCACCTGTGCCTGAAGGGATCCATGACTTCAGTCCTTGAAGCCCCTGCAGGCAAGATCTGCTGGGATCACTGACACCTCTGTTGCCACCTTGATTTCCTTCCGGCCATGGGTCTCCTCCCATGTGCCCTGAGGCAGGCTTCCATCTCCAGCCTCTGCCAGGCTTCTGTCCGGCTCCACCCCCTCTGGGGTGAGCAGCTGAGATAGCACCACCTGCTGCTGATTCAAGGTAACAACACCAAAATGGGAAAAACAAGCTTGAAAAACAGACACAGGCCAGATTTGAGTGGTGAACTGAGGGTGATCTGAACTGTCCTTCACCGCAGGCCAGTGGCAACTGACCCCAAATGTGAACTAATTTATCAGCTTGAGAAGAGAGCTGGAAATCAGAGCTGAAAGGACATTGGACTTAAACGAAAAGTCTCAGAGTGTGCTCGATTGGTTCTGTTAGTTTAATGACTTGATTCCTATTGTTTTGTTCCTTTTTTCTCTCTCTCTTCCTTTTCTTCTCTTTTCTCCTCTCTGTAAACCATATATTTGTATAGAGGAACAGCACACCAATAAGGTGGTTGGTTAGCTTGTATGTTAGCATTTTGTATGTTTTAATTTTTTTTGTATGGGAGCTAGTTAGTCTGTAGCCATGGACTATTGTTTTTATCTGTTTCAGTTTAGGTCTCTCTCCATTTGTTGACACACACATCTGTTTCCCCCCTTAGTCCTCTCTCTAACCCTCCTTCCCACCCGTCTGCTTCACTCTCTTCCCTCTGCTAATCTCATTTTATTTCAGGGAGTAAACCTACAACTCCACTGCACGGACAGATTAAAGGCAGTGGGAAGTGGGTCTCAGATTATCCATACACCTGTCAGTGGATACCAGGACCTGCAGATAGATTTTGAATCACAGCTCCCCCCTTAAGTAAATCTCAAAACTGCAAAAAGGACCACCTCCAACCTACAGTGCAACTCCAGAATTGAACAAAGAGGGCATACATAAGAAGAATAGGAGATTGAACAAACAGAAGTAAAAGCAACCCCTCTACCCTGAATAACAGAGTTAAAGAAGATGGTGACATGGAGGGAACAAAAAAGTAGGGAGGGAAAAAAACCGCACAAATAAAGAAAAACCAAAAGAAGAATATAAGTCTCACATAGACCCCTGGGAGATCAGACACTGAGAAAACAGACTGTGGAACACAAACAATGAAGAGCCTCCAGAATGACTGGTCACATGCAACAAACCCAGACATCAAGACATTAATAGAGAGAATTAAAAAAAATTGAGGAGAGACAAGAGGAAAATAGGAAGGAGCTGATGTCAGAAATAACAGCAGTAAAGAATACTGTGATGGAAATAAATAACAAACTAATAAGCATAGAAAGCAGAATTAGCCAAGCAGAAGAAAAAATCTCAGAGCTTGAAGACCAAAACACAGAACTAATCCAAACAGTCAAAAGCGTAGAAAAGAAGCTCAAAAAGACAAAACAAAACCTTCAAGAGATGAATGATCACTTCAAGAGACCGAACCTAAGAGTAATTGGCCTTCCTGAGGCAGAGAGAGAAACAGAGGCG
>NW_007070764.1:12974-14034 GCF_000164805.1 Carlito syrichta | reverse complement strand
AAACAAAGTAGGCATAAAAGAAAAAATCCTAAAGGCTGCAAGAGAAAAAGGTCAGACTACCTACCAGGGAAAACCAATTAGAATAACAGCTGATAAACCCTCCAGGCTAGGAGAGCTTGGAGCCCTATCTTCAAAGTTCTAAAAGATAAACAATTTCAACTGAGAATAATCTACCCAGCCAAGCTAAGCTTCATCAGTGAGGGAGAATTGAAATCTTTCCCAGATATCCAATCCCTAAGAACCTACACTGCCACAAGACCACCTCTACAAGAAACACTTAAGAAAGTATTGAACAAAGAGGAAAATGAAAAAAGAACAACAACGTTTTTCACAAGAGTACAGGCAAAAGATTAAAAACACACATGATCCAACACTAAAACCAAAGGAAAGACAACACACAAGCAGGAAGAACAAAACGCTGTAAAACATTATGATAGGGGTCAACTCTCACATTTCAAAAATAGTTTGAATGTAAACAAACTAAATGCACCACTGAAAAGACATAGAATGGCAAAATGGATAAAATATCACCAGGCAACAATCTATTGCCTTCAAGAGACTCACCTCACTAGAAAGGACACTCACAGACTCAAAGTAAGAGGATGGGAAACAAATTTTCAGGTGAATGGAACACAAAAGAAAGGAGAAGTCACAATCTTAATCTCAGACAAAATACCCTTTAAGCTATCAAACATTAAAAAAGATACAGAAGGCCACTACATAATGATAAAAGGTTCAATCCATCAACAAGAAATATCCATCCTAAACATATATGCACCAAACATAGAAGCACCGACTTTCATAGAGCAGCTCCTAGGTAAATTTTAAAAAGACATCAACTCCAATGCCATCATAACTGGGGAGTTTAATACCCCACTCACAACCCTAGACAGATCATCAGGACAAAAAATCAGCAATGAAATCCGAAACCTCAATGTGACTCTTGATCAAATGGACTTAATTTATACCTACAGAACCTACATCCAAAGACCACAGAATACACATTCTACTCATCACCACATGGAACATACTCTAAGATTGACCACATACTTGGCCATAA
>NW_007070764.1:11048-12954 GCF_000164805.1 Carlito syrichta | reverse complement strand
GAACAAATTTTCAGGCAAATGGAGCACAAAAGAAAGGAGGAGTTGTGATCTTAATCTCAGAAAATATTCTCTTTAAGCTATCAAAAATTACAAAAGATACAGAAGGCCACTATGTAATGATAAAAGGTTCAATCCATCAACAAGAAATATCCATCCTAAACATATATGCACCGAACATAAGAGCACCAACTTTCATAAAGCAGCTCCTAGGTAAACTAAAAAAAGATATCGACTCCAATACCATCATAGCCGGGGACTATAATACCCCACTCACAAACCTAGACAAATCATCAGGTCAAAAAATCAACAACGAAATCCGAAACCTCAATGTGACTCTTGATCAAATGGACTCAAGTGACACCTACAGAACCCTCCATCCAAAAACACAGAATACACATTTTACTCATCACCACATGAAAATTACTCTAAGATCGACCACATACTTGGCCATAAATCAAGCATAAGCAAATTTAAAAGGATTGAAATTTTACCATGCACCTTCTCGGACCACAGTGGAATAAAAATAAACATTAACACCAACAAGTTCCCCCAAAACCCACAAAGACATGGACACTAAACAGCATGATGCTAAACAACTCCTGGGTCAATGATGAAATCAAAACAGAGATTAAAAGATACCTGGAAACAAATGAAAATGAAGAAACATCTTACCAAAATCTCTGGGACACCATGAAAGCGGTAGCAAGAGAATTTATATCCCTACAAATGCACATGAAGAAAATGGAAGGATCACAAATTAACAGCCTAACAAGCCTCCTAAGGAAGCTGGAAAAGCAAGACCACAAAAACCCCAATTTCAGCAGAAGAATCCAGATCACCAAAATAAAAGCCCAAATCCACGACATAGAAGACAAAAAGATAATACAAAAAATCAATGAAACAAAAAGCTGGTTCTTCAAAAGGATAAACAAGATTGATGGTCCCCTAGCTAGGCTGACCAAGGAAAAGAGAGAAAAGGCCCAAATAAACACAATCAGAAACACAAAAGATGAAGTCACATCTGATCCTGAAGAAATACAAAAGATCATTAGAGACTACTACGTACACTTGTATGGAAACAAACTTGAAAACCTTTTGGAAATGGAGGTCTTTCTGTCATCACACAACCTGCCTAGGTTGAAACAAGAAGAAATTGAGACCCTAAATAGACCAATAAAAATCAAGGAAATTGACTACATAATAAGAAAACTACCTACAAAAAAAAAACCCTGGTCCAGATGGCTTTCCAGCAGAATTCTACAAGACATTTAAGGAGGAGCTGATACCAATCCTACTGAAGGTATTCCAGGCAATTGAGAAAGATGGAACTCTCCCCAAATCATTTTATGAAGCTAACATCATATTGATACCCAAGCCAGGTAAAGATCCAACAAAGAAAGAAAACTACAGGCCAATATCTTTGATGAACATAGATGCTAAAATTCTCGACAAGATCCTAGCAAACCGGATTCAACAACACATCTCAAAAATCATCCATCATGACCAATAGGTTTCATTCCTGGGATGAAGGCTGGTTCAACATTCGTAAAACCATAAATGTAATGAAATACATCAACAGATGTCAAAACAAAAACCACATGATTATATCATTAGATACAGAAAAAGCTTTTGATAAAATCCAGCACCCATTCTTGATAAAAACCCTCGAACACCTAGGCATATGGGGAACATACCTCAAAATAGTAAAAGCCAATCTACGAGAAACCCACAGCCAGCATACACCTAAATGGACAGAAATTGGAACCTTTTCCCCTGAAAACTGGAACAAGACAAGGATGCCCTCTCTCACCCCTCCTGTTCAATAGAGTATTGGAAGTCCTGGCTCAAGCAATCAGAGAAGAGAAGGCAATCAGGGGTATCCAAATAGGAAAAGAGGAAGCCAAGT
>NW_007070764.1:1850-10947 GCF_000164805.1 Carlito syrichta | reverse complement strand
CACAAACAGAAACCCAAATAAAAAGCACAATTCCATTCACAATAGTCACACAAAAAAATGAAATACCTTGGCATCTTCCTAACCAGAGACGTGAAAGACCTTTACAATAAAAACTACAAAACACTGCTCAAAGAAATCAAAGATGACACAAACAAGTGGAAAAATATCCCATGCTCATGGATTGGAAGAATCAACATTGTGAAGATGTCCATCTTACCTAAGGCAATCTACAGATTTAATGCAATACCCATCAAATTACCAGCAACATTCTTCTCAGACATAGAAAAAAACAACACAGAAATTCATATGGAAACACAAATGACAAAGAATCGCCAGAACAATCCTCAGCAAAAAAAAAAAAAAAAAAAAAAAGCGGGTAGTATCACATTACCAGACTTCAAACTTTACTATAAAGCTACAATAATCAAAACAGCTTGGTATTGGTACAGGAACAGGCATATAGACCAATGGAATAGAATTGAGATTCCAGAAGCAAAACCTCAATTTCTCAACCAACTCATCTTCGACAAAGCCTCCACCACCTACCACTGGGGAGAGGAGAACCTATTCAGTAAATGGTGCTGGGAAAACTGGCTGACCACATGCAGAAGATTGAAACAGGACCCCTAATCTATCCCCATACACAAAAATTAACTCTAAATGGATCAGAGACCTAAATTAAAACCTCAAACCATAAGAACCTTAGAAAATGAAGGACATACCCTCAAGGAAATTGGAACTGGCATCCAATTCCTGAACAAAACCCAAAACCCACAGGTCATAAGAGATAAGATAGGCAAGTGGGACCTCATTAAACTGACAAGCCTGGGCAAAGCCAAAGAAACCATCAAGAGAGCAGGGAGACAGCCTACAGACTGGGAAAAAGTATTTGCCAACTCCAGGTCTGACAAAGGGTTTAACATCTTGGATCTACAAGGAACTCAAACGTGCTGAAAAGAAAAAAACAAACAACCCCATTATAAAGTGGGCAAAAGATATGAACAGACACTTCTCAAAGGAAGACATCCGCACAGCCAACAGACACATGAAGAAATGTTCAACCTTACTAATCATCAGGGAGCTGCAAATCAAAACCACACTGAGATATCACCTATCTCCAGTCAGAATGGCAATTATCAATAACTCAAAAAATAACAGTTGCTGGAGAGGGTTTGGTGAAAAGGGAACACTTCTGCACTGTTGGTGGGAGTGCAAACTAGTGCAACCCCTGTGGAAAATAGTATGGCGATTCCTAAAAGCTCTAAATATTGACCTCACATATGACCCTGCCATCCCCCTACTGGGAATATACCCTGAAGAACTCAAATCGCTCTATAGAAAAGATGCCTGCACACATATGTTTATCGCAGCATTGTTCACAATAGCAAGAACCTGGAAGCAACCATGCTGCCCATCAAAAGAGGACTGGATTAAAAAAATGTGGTACATATACATGATGTACTACTACGCAACCATAAAAAAGAACAAAATCATGAATTTCACAGCAACCTGGATGGAACTATAATCTATAATACTGAGTGACCTCTCACAGAAACAAAGATCTTAGTGTCACATGTTCTCACTCATATAGTGGACCTTGAACATCCAACATAATACTATAAGAAAATGACTGACAGTGGTGAGAAACTATGGGGTGGGAGGGGAAGGGAGATGGGATTAATGGTAGTAAATATCTGTCTGGGAACGGAGAGACACCTCTTATCAACAAGGGTGCCTGAACGAAGCATATTTGTATACCTAACCCTTAACTGTACCCCACAATATCATAATAAAAAATATTGATTAAAAAAAAAAAGAAATGGAATCAACCAGCCTTGGGATTGGGTCATTGAATAGGCAAATGGTTAAGCTAACTGTGGTATGTCCATACAATGGAGTCCTATGCGGCAATAAAAAAAAAAACTATTAACTCAACCAACTTGGATGAATCTCAAGCATGTTAGGCTGAGTGGGGAAAAAAAGACAAATCTCAAAAGTGCACATAGTAGATGACTCTGTTTATATAATGTGCTCCAAATGACAAAGCTAATATATGAGGTAGACGTGAGGCAGAAGTCAGGAAAGTCCAAACTCATGGCCTGGACAACCAGATGCTAGTGGACCATGTCATAAAATGGCAGCAGCCGGCTGCAGGATGGATGATTGTTTATTGCTTCATAACAAATCATCCTTAAATTGAGTGGCCTCAAAACAACATACATTTGTTATCTCATAGTTTCTGTGGCTGGGGGTCTTGACTCAAAGTCCTTCACGGTGTTGCAAGTTGTTAGCCAGGACTGTGGTCATCTCAAAACTCAACTGGGACTGGGAAACCCACTTCCAAGCTCACTCATGTGTCTGTTGGTGGGTCTCGAGACATCTACCCTCAAGGTCACTCGCATCAGTTTCTCACAATGTGAGTACCTCCATAAACTGCTTGAGTGTCCTCAGGACATGGCAGCTTGTTATGGGAAAGAGACAGAGACAGAAACAGGTACACCGACAGAAAGAAGAAGAGAGAGTGAACAAGAAAGAAGCCAGAGTCATTTTGTAACCTCATCTTGGAGTGGCATCCATTGCTTCTGCCATATTCTGTTGACTAGGGGCAAGTCATAGATCCTGCCCACACTCAATGGTGAGGGTTATGGGGGACATGAATGCCAGGAGTTGAGGACCATCAGGAACCATCTTGGAGGCTGCCCTCCACACCGGGAAGCATATCAAGTCCAGGTATAGACACATCACAAGGTAATCTACTGCATGCAGAACTGAGCATGGCCATTGATTTTAAGAAAGAACCTCTGCCTGGAAGAAACAACAATATAGTTTTTTTTTAAGTTTTTTCTTCCTTTCTTTTTCCTTCTTAGCTATTCTCCCTCCCTTCTTCCCCAATTCAAACCTGAATATATGAAATTCCTCCTAGAGTCAGCATAAAGTACCAGCTGCTAACTGATTAATCTGAATCAGCTTTTCCTGAAAAAAAAAAAACAGGGTCAGCGTTCTCGTCCACTGTGCTGGAACCAGCGGCTGTGTTGTGCATCCTGTGTGGGCACACCTACCTGCACACCCTCACCTGCACAGCCCTACCTGCACATCCCACCTGCCCATTCCTACCTGCAAGCCCCACCTGCACACCCCCACTTGTACACACCTGCCTTCACACCCCCTCCTGCATAGTCCTACCTGTGACCCCACCTACATACATCCACCTGTACCTTGCCTTCCAAAGGCTCCCATGTGATCGTATTGCAAAAGAAAGGCTGGGGAAGAAGAAAAGGCAAAACATACTCAGCTGGGGGTGGGAAAGGAGATATATTTTGCCAAAGAAGAGAAAATATAAGACATTAAACACCTAAAATTCCAGGCCAACTACCCCATAACCAGTGTAGACCCATCTTCTTGTGGAAATTGGATCTTGGAGTTAAAATGGAGCAATGGTCTGGGCACATTCTGGGCTCTGGATGATTTTTAAATACATGACATCAAGGAATTCACAGTGCTAGTCAAGGACTACACAGTGAAATGTACAGTGGTGGAGAGTATGGACACACGGCTTGGTCTCCACACTTGTGGGTGTGGTGAAGAAGACCTGCCCGGAGAGTCCTGTTACAGGTAAGAATCCCTGAAGTCAGCCTCTGCTCCTGGGCACCATGGGGTGCAGGTTAATTTGCATTCATCCACTTGCCAAGTTCTGGGCTACATGATAAGAATCAGTGTCCAGCTTCAGGATGCTTTCAACCTGGCTCAACCAGAAAGCCTACATGGGGTGATTGAACTCCTTGGATTAAACTACACCCTACTACTGAACATGCTTTAAATGCCTACTCCCCACATGGCTCCATCCCTTGCCTCTGGCTGTGATTGTGTAGAAGGACCAACTCTTCTGGGAGGGCCCACTTTTCTGGCGAGACAAGCAAACCATACAACTTGGGCAGGTCTAGCTACCCTGCAGCAGTCCCTCCACTGGTCAAGTTGCTGTTTGAGATGCTGATCTTATGCTGGTGTTAGATGAGCTTGATTTTGAGATGGACTACCCCTCAGATGCAAACCCCCCAATTCCCTGAGGGGCAGGAAAGCGAGGCTTGGAGTCAGGCTGTGATGAGAGCTATTTTAAACAACGTTAAAACAAAGTATGCTCTTCAATGTATACCGAGGGTGGCTCTCTGGAACCAAGTGTCTGTAACTGGGTCACCTCCCACTCTCCATGGCCACTGGCCAGACTCCAGCAAAGAAGCAGTGATAATCTTTCTGGATTCCAGGAGAGAGATCGGGGAAAAAAAATTGAAATTCTCTCGGAGGTTTCCTAATGATGGGTACACACAAGGACCCAAATGATGATAATGTTTTTTTTCCCCAAAGCTACATCATTAGCAGAAATATTTCTTAAATTTCATCTTTTAACTTAAATAGTTATTTCATGGCCATCAAAACCTTCTCAAGCACTTTTTAGAGATGAATTTTGTCTCAGAACAGAATTTCATGCTTCATTATCTTGCAATGATTGTAACTTTTAGATGATCATTATTCACTTTTTTTAATGGGGGCATTGGGGAGAAAGCAACATTGTGAAAATGCTAGGTTGGTTTCACCATGGACAGATTACGAGTAAGTGTTTTGAAGATAGAGCTGTCCCATTTCTGAAGTTGGTAATGAGAGTATTGTTCAACAAAGGTAGAAATTAAAAATTCAGAATATATTTTACATAATTAGTGTTTTAAACTTGCATGATTTAAGCACCATTTTAAAAAATGATTTGCTATACTGTAATTCCCACTATAAATCTTGCCTGTAATATATACATTAAACTTCTCTGAGATTGCTCTAGAATGTGAATTACTAAGTGCTGATGAATAATTTTGAATAATGTGACTGCTTTCACCATTGAGTGGAAAATTAAGATTGTGGTATTGCTCTATTTAGAAATGATTGGTTTGCGAGAGTGAAGCTAACAGCTGTTTGGCCCCCTCCAAATGATGGCACTTCTAAAGCAGAGCGGAAACTGGGACTTAAAAGGTTTTTCACACGAGAAGGTTTCTACTGTATAGAAATGGTTTTCTTCCAGTTGCCTCAAATGACCAGTTCCTTGGAAACTGTTGAGAAAAGAATAAAAAATGTTCCTTCTAATGTGTTTGGGGTGTGCAGTGTGTGCTGCTTGGTTGCATACATTTAAGGACAGGATGCTCACACCAATGCTAGCTGGACCACAGTCCAAGAAAGGGCTCAACTCTGTAACATGTCTCCAAACCTTCAGAGATTCTCAGGACCCAGGAGAGTCTAGGGCAAACCAATATTGTTGACCACTCTAAATAAAAATGATGATGATGGTATGAGGAAGGTTATAATACCCTTACTGAAAATGACCTAAATTTCCCATAGAACTGATATTTATGATTTTTCGAATAAACATAGAAATTGACCCTCTAGACCTTAAAACTTCAGAAACTTACATTTGTCTCATCTTGGTTCCTTTCTCAGCAAACTGGTCGTCTATCCTCCCAAGGAGTACCCAGGAACAGTCCATATCTGGACAGTGAGACGCCAAGACCCCTTGTCTGTCATAACTGCCTCACTGACCACCTGCTGCCTGTTGACCAACTCCTCTTGCTCACTCCCCCGCCAAGTCCTGTGTCCCCACACACAATTGCATACTTCTCCTACTATATAATAAACCCCTACTTTAAGTCTGTTGGACAGACAGATTTGAGGGTTGTCTTTCATATCTCCAACTGATGTCATCCATAATATCGTAAAGCATTCTTGCCTAGAAATACTTGTTATCTCAGTGACAGGCTTTCTCTGTGGAGAGCAGAGGGATCTAGGCTGAACTTCTAGCATAGTTCAGTAACATTACGACAAATAACAATAGCTCATATTTTCAGGACACTTGCTATGTACCAGCCCTATTCTAAACATTTACAAATGTCACAGCATCATACAATAGGTATTATCATTCTCATTTTGCCAATGAGTAAAGTAAGTTTCAGGTAAGTTAAATAACTTCTCCTAAGTCACCACTTGATAAATAAAGAGGCTTTGGTTCAACGCCTGAACGTCTGGGTCCCATGGCAAGGCTCCTAACTACTAAGCTCATATTAAAATCAACAAGAACAACCACATTTTCTCAAATGTTTAATATGAGTCAGATGTGATGCTGGGTACTTGACATAGTTTATCATTTTTAACCTTCACTAGTGTTCTACAGGGTGAGTATATTTATAGCCCAGTATTGCAAACGAGAAAGCTGAGGCTTGGAGAGAAGAAATATCCTGCCCAATGTCATACTGCTTCCAATCAGCTGGGCCGAGATTAGAATCTACATCTTGTTATCTCCGTCTTCAGAGCTCTTCCCACTTCACTGCTCTGCCTCGCCATAGCTCTCCAGAGCAAGGCTTTTTATTTTGGACTTTTCTTACTCTTGGGGAGTCTATTATTGAGCAGTCGAGTTGGGGTAATTTAACCCTAATGGACTCAGATTTATGAAGGTTCTTCCCAGTGCCTGTTTATAACTGCCAAACCCCCTGGGTGGAACTGGGAATGCTTAAGGAACCCCCATCCCAGGTTGTATGCAACTCCCGGGCTGGCTCAGCCTGTTGCAAATTGGTTTCCTCTTTGCTGCCCATTGTCTCATATTTAGAGAATATTTGCATACTTAAAAAACGAATACTTAGGTTCTTCTCTGTGCTAAAATAGATTGGTCTTCCTAGCAAGGTTAAGTTCTTCTCACTTGCTGTATTGTACTATGTTAAGACGATATTTAAAATTACTTAAGAATCAGCTGAAAGTAAATTGGGCCAAAGTCAGGGTTCAAGATAATAGAAATGTTGGATTTTGGGAACCTAGATTATTGAAATTATCTCTTAATTCAATAGTTCTCATGCTCTGGTCCACAGACTTCTCCCCCTAGTGCAATCTACAAGGTGACATGGAAAGGAAACTATTTCCACTGCCTTTTTTCTCTATTGTCTTCTGCACAATGGGGCAAAAGCCATGGTAGATAAACCATCTGGATCCTTTAACAGGGATCAAAGCTTTGACTTGTAGTCATTGGACACTCTCAAAGTTACACAGCAGTATAAAATCTAGTTTCACTTAAAAATGTTATCAATAAAATGGAAATAAGTATTAATTATTGAACTTTAATTTCAATATATCTCAAAATATTTTTAATATTCTATGTAAAGGAATGAAAACTATTCACAAAGCACTTCTGCATAGTGAACATGGTGGTTATGTCAAGAAAAAGTATTTGTACAACTGTTGGAATTGCTAACTAAACTAGTGCTTTTTTCATGAAGCACTATTTTTACCTGA
Organism: Carlito syrichta; assembly: GCF_000164805.1. Classification (NCBI taxonomy): domain Eukaryota; kingdom Metazoa; phylum Chordata; class Mammalia; order Primates; family Tarsiidae; genus Carlito; species Carlito syrichta. The sequence continues at coordinate 3,636 of NW_007070764.1, read as the reverse complement.
AAAAATATACTGACAAAAAAACTATAGTCTTTTAGACTTTAGGTATTGGTAATAGAATTTGGAAAATTTGCATATTCCATTATGAATTTTATGACTTTCCAGTACTTAATGTTTCTGATGAAGTCAGTGGTGATATTGATGAATGTGTTTTTGTTTGTTTGTTCAAGTTTATTTATGTATTTATTTTTAGACAGGGTCTTGCTCTGTTACTCAGGTTGGAGTGTAGTAGTGGGATCATAGCTCACTGCAGCCTCGAAATCCTAAGCTCAGGCAATCCTCTCACCTCAGCCTCTTGAGTAGCTGGGACTGCAGGCACACTCCACCATGCCCAGCTAATTTTTTTAAAAATTATTTTGTAGAAATAGGGTCTCACTATACTGCCCAGGCTGGTCTCAAACTCCTGGGTTTAAGTCATCATTCTGCTTTGGCCTTCCAAAGTGCTGGGTTAAAGGCGTGAGTCACTGCATCCAGTCAAATATGACTTTTTAAAATATTGTATAGTGGGATATGTCAACATTTGAAAGATCTTCTAAAGACTTAAAAATAGTAGTTCACACAGATGCCACTGAATTTAAATATCCCAGATGTCCTGGTGAATTCATTGTAGCACCTCAGACAGCCTCAATGGACAGCTTGGGAATTGTAGAATTCTTGAAAAAGAAATAGGCAAAGAGGATTATGAACAGCACTAGGAACCACCTTGAGCCACCTTGACCTAACTGATAATGTAGAACACTACACCAGACAGCTGCATAATACATTTAATTGTAACCAGTCTGTTCAAGTGTATGTGATTAATTTAACAAGAAAGACTACACTGGGTGAGAAAGTAAGTATCAATTAATTTTAACATATTGAAATCATACAAAGTGTGTTCTCTGACTGCAATGTAATTAAATAAAAAATCAGTAACAATAAGATAACTAGGGAAAAGTCCACTATTTGAAAATTAAACAGCACACTTCTAACTAATTCACTGGTAAAAGAAATTAAAAAGAAACTCAAGAGAAACAAAATTATAACCTATCAGCTAAGAAAATTTGTAGCCTTAAATGTTTATAGTAGAAAAGAATAAAGGTCTAAAATCGACAATCTAATGTTCTACCTGTAGTAGCTATAAAATAGAGAACTGAGTAAGTAGGATAATTAAAATAAGGAGAAAACAATAGAAATCAATGAAACAGAAAACAATTTGACAACAAAGAAATTTAACAAAGCCAAATGGGCTGTTTGAAAGATTAACACAATTAGCAGAGCCTTATATGACCAAAGGGAAAATTATAATAACTAGGAATAAAAAGACAGATCATATTACTAATATTAGGAATGAAAGAAAGATTATCTCAACCCATTTCTAAAGTTTAAATGGGAAACAATTAAATACTAGGAGTAATTTTATATGAACAAAACTGAAAATGTAGGTGAAATGGACAAATTTCTTAAATAATACAACTTACTAAAATTGACATAGGAAGGTGCAGAACGTCTGTATAGACTGCTATGTATTAAATAAATTTATATCCAGATTTGAAAAATCAGAAAAAAGTTGAAGAACTTTCGCCTGACATCAATACTTATGATAAAGCTCCAGTAATCACAGAAGTGACACTAAGACCAACAGACAGACAAGAAAGCCCAGAACTTCTGAAACTCAATAATGAAAAGACAATCAATTCACTTAAAAACTGGTCAACATATCTTTTCCCATTTTATAATGGGGTTGTTTGTTTTTTTCTTTCCAGCACGTTTGAGTTCCTTGTAGATCCAAGATGTTAAGCCTTTGTCA